>NW_008824986.1:5817144-5819199 GCF_000699105.1 Pygoscelis adeliae | reverse complement strand
GGCGTGGGCGCCGCCAGCCGCGGCGCTGCGCAGGAGAGCAAAGGCTGCCGCAGGAGGAGGCGCCGGAGCACGCCGCAGCAGGCCTGTTTCTGTCCCGTTAGGAGGCAGCCACGGCAACAGGCGTTACAAAAGCGCAAGGGAGTTGGAACGGTCTGCACCCAAGTCTGATTCTGAAAGAAGGTGAAAACATCTTCCCCCGGGAAAGACTGCTACTACTTTTTAGCAGTGTTATTGCTGCGGCTTATGCCACGGCACAGATCTCTTACTCCCCCTAAAAATCAGTGCATTTAAGCATGTAAGGCACACTTCCATTATTAAGCATACACTGTATAAAAATCGCTTCTCAGACAGACACAGGTTAACAAAGGCAATGATTGATAGCTTCCTGTAGATAAAGGTATTGCCGAGAAATGCTATCACCGGTAATTTTTGTCCCCGTCTTGCGAGCTTCTAACGTGAAGCCTTTTGAAATAAAGCATACAGCACCAGTGACGGAAGCTTTGGGCTCAAGCAGAACAAAATGCCAAAGGATGTTTGGATCGTATCTGCCAATGCAGAAAGAAGCCATAGGCTAGGGTATGAACAATTACCTTTTGAGACTCATCGCACTGTATGTCACCAGGCACAATTTTATGATTTAAAAAACCAAACCTTCAGAAAACAACAGTCCAGAAAAGAGATGCGGTCAAAAAATCCTGGAAGCTCCCTGACCGTGCTGACATCAAGACATACCAAATGAAGCGTTTAGGCCTTCATGATTTCCCCCCAACTGCTTAGTCATGACAAATTCTATGAGGTAAATCACCGTAGTCATGAAGACAGTACAAAGGCTTACATATAAAGGCTTAAAATTCAATTTTAAACCTAAGCCCTTCGCACTTTGAGCTAAATTGAAATTCTGTACTGGTAGGGTGTTCCAATCCCGATGGACAGAACACATCTTTCTGAAGTGCGGCAGTCCTGGTGAGTTTCCAAAGACGTTTCTTGCAGCCATCCTTTTCTGAATGAAATATGGATATTAGGAGAGGCCATAAGCGTGACAAAGCAATACAAATGGCAAGTGCAATGAATTCTTACGCTGCAGGCCCAGCTACTGAATAAGTCACACATACTGTGTATTTCGGAACAGTAGAAGATCCTTCAGTTTATGAAGCACCGGAAACATTACAAATATATACAAGGACCTCTAAAGAATTCAGCAGTAGACTCCTTCCTATTCTCTACCTGTTCTCTTAGCTACTCCTGTCTACACAGTCCACTGAAATTAAGTAACTGTCTTGCTTGTTTGAATGTTAATAAACAGAAATAAAACTCCTCTGAAAACTTTAGATGGGCAAGAAAAGAAAACCCGATAGCGAACCTGTGGCGATTTCTGAAGCAGAAAGCAATATATTGGTCTTGTGTAATTATGTTGGGTAGTTATGGCAATGGCTTACTATGACTTACCATGATACGCTTACAATGTTTGTATCCAAACTTTGTACCTCTTAGTGCATGGCTCAGCTACAGTCCAGCCACTACTTCTTGATGTCCTTTGGCAGAATCCCAGACACAGGTAGGACTAGTGTCTCCTGATATAAAAATCAAGATGTGGAAGCTCTACACATACTGACTCAGGAAGAAGCACTCCTGAAATGTAGGTAATAGCCACAATAATATAAAGGTCTCAAATTATTCCATTTATTATTCATCTTCATGAAATACCTGTGCTAAGAGTCTGGCTGTATTATCCCCAAATTTAATTAAAAATTGCTGACTGCTACATAATGAAAAGTGGTCACATGGTTTGTGATATTGTCCTGGTTTCGGCAGGGATAGAGTTAATTTCCTTCCTAGCAGCTGGTACAGTGCTGTGTTTTGGATTTAGGGTGAGAACAATGTTGGTAACACACTGATGTTTTAGTTGTTTCTAAGTAGTGCTTACACTGGTCAAGGACTTTTCAGCTTCCCGTGCTCTACCGACTGAGAAGGCGGGAGGTGCACAAGAAGCTGGGAGGGGGCACAGCCAGGACAGCTGACCCAAACTGGCCAAAGGGACATTCCATACCATGTGAC
>NW_008824986.1:5813684-5817123 GCF_000699105.1 Pygoscelis adeliae | reverse complement strand
GCGGGGGAAAGGCGGGCGGGGGGGGGGGGGGGGGGCTGCTGCTCGGGGACTGGCTGAGCATTGGTCGACAGGTGGTGAGCAATTGCATTGTGCATCGCTTGCTTTGTCTATTCTTTTATTATCGTTATTATTATTACTGTTTTATTTTATTTCAATTATTAAACCATTCTTATCTCAACCCACAAGTTTTCTCACTTTTACTTTTCCGATTCCCTCCCCCATCCCACCGGGGGGCAGGGGAGTGAGCAAGCGGCTGTGTGGTGCTCAGTTGCCGGCTGAGGTTAAACCACAACAGATATAAAAGTGAATATAAAAATCTACTAAGTATGTCATAGTAAAATGACCATGAAAATACAGAAAGGAAACAAACAAACAAACAAAAAAGACGAAGTTAAAATCACCCATTTGAATTAATTTGGAAATGAACTGAAAGGAATTAAATCAAAGAATTGATGAAAAAAAAAAAAGAAGCGTAGAGCTGGGGGATGGTCACATTTTACTTAGCTAAGCTTTCTGAGTTTTCTTGAATTGTAACCCAATATAGAATGACTGTGGTACTCAATTCTGGAAAGGAAGAAAGAGGTATTCATCCTCCCAGTCGTTACCCAACAACAGTTATGACCTCCTGACAACTTACAGATAGAAACAAAGTATTCCTGGTTTGCGTTTTGGCTAATCATGGACAGCTTTTGCTAAAGGGTCTTGGTGTGCCCTTTACTGGCACTATAGTCACCTCTATTTGCACAAATAAAGACATTACAGTAGTTATATTAACCAACATAATTAAAACTTTAAAAATAGAACATCTGTAAATGGTCAAAAGAAAGTGCATCAGGAAGGTTACTTCACACTCCAGTTGCCTTTTATAGGAATTCTTTCACTTTCCAGGAATAGATGAGGTACAGGATAATGTGCCTGATTCCAGTCCCCCTACAGGCAAGGTGAGTCTAATGAGAATGAGAAATAGTACAGACCTAACACTCTCTAATGAGAATAGCACAGACCTCAAACGAACCATTGGTTTTGCTCCATATGCACTAAGTTTTTTATTATAATAACTTTCTGACTCTTTCATACTCTGGTTTGCAGACTCAAACATCTCATTTCATGCGTTACAAGTTTATCCTTCTCAAAGGGCTTTTCTGTAGTGTGTTTTTTTAACATGTAAGAGAGAACAAAAATGGTGTCCTGTAACATTTTCTCATCTGTTGCTCCTTTCCCTCTGCTCCAAGCTAAGTATCTCAGGGGAGCTTAAGGCCAACTGCACTATCTGTACTGCAGATGCTGGCCCATCTCATGATGTACCCTGGAATTCATGTACGACTCTGAGGAGACTAGACATATACATTCCATTTATCCCCAAGCTGCATACTAGCATAAAGCCACAAATGCACATAAAGAAGAGCAAAAAAAAGGGGGGAGACAAAATTTCTAGGCAGCAAAGAGATTTAGATGAACTGGAAGTATTATCTATAGACACTATGCATCTCATTTTGTTTAGAAATTGATCATGAACAGATAACTTGTATTAAATTAATTTCCATTCTTAATTCTCTGAATAAGAGTTTAAATCAATCTATTTGGATTTAAGTTTTTATTATATGTTCCTAGAAAGCACTCATAGTCAAATCACTGGAGCAGTAAATCTACTGAGGAGCAGAAGTAAGTATTGTAGGGACAGCAGGAGACAGCAGATGATAAAGAAATATCCCATGACACAATGCATTTGTTGTCTGTGCTGTCATTACTTCTTGCCAAAAAAATAATGGCTTAACATATCTCTTCTCCATCTCTGCTTCCGATAAAAATCTAGTACTTACTCAACAGCATAAGAATGTAACCAGATCTGATCAAAGGTCTAGCCAGTTAGCTTTCCTTTGACAGAGATGAACAGTAGAAGGCTAAAGAAGAGTTTAGAACAGGGTATTGCGGTATTTCCTCAGTAAGGAACCCCCTAAGCTTCCAAGAGCTCACGACCAGAAACCTTGAGCGTCTGGCCCTGTTACAGTAGCTGTGTTTTTAATAATCTTTGACATGCTTTTTGTCATGAATTTGCCTTATTTGACTCTTTGAACACATGCAGGCTTTTGTTATCTGTATTATATTGTGCCAGTGGGTTTCAGACTTTAACTAAATATTGCATGAAAAGGAACCTCACAAAAAGTACCTCCAAAAATATTTTAAATTAAAAAATATAACTTTACAAGCCAAACTCAGCCAGGAATTAGCTGTGGGTGGTTTTAACTAAGCTCTGGCATTTGTCTGAGAAGAATTTTCATGATGTCTAAATTAAGAATCTTTTCCCATCTGAACCACCATATGGAAATGCTTGTAATAAAAAGTCTAGAATTACTGAAATACTGTGTTTCTTGCTAGGCAGCTCTGCAGACCAAATGGTGCACTGTAACGTAATGTAAAAAAGAGATTAGTGACTTACTCAATTCATATCATGTAAATGATAGCAGCATAGGATATCTCACGTTGAACGTTACTCACAACTGCTCTAAGGCAATCATTATGCCACAATATGAATACATTAACATTTGATAATTTCTAGTATCTTTTAACATATAGTATCTACAGTTATCTGAAATTAACTCTTTTAAACATGCTACTTGAGAAAAGCAAAACCCAACAAATTAAGCACTGTACAATTATAGCAGAATATTTAATTCTACCAGAGAAATAACACACCAAGATTTGCCGTGAAACAACATCTTTAAAGCATTCAGTATGCAGTAAGCATGCCATTTACCTTTTGAAGATATATTAGCATTACAGGGCTGTACCACTACTTGTCTACTTCCTAATATATACCTCTTTCCATTGTTGCTTCTCCACATCCTTTGCTGGGATGAGTTTGCAAAGGGGCAGCTCCGTGCCATACTACTGTAAGGTAGCACGCTAAGGAAACGCACACGCTCTCAAGTACAGTGCTTCTGCAGGCTGATGCAGCACCCAGAGCTGCAGGAAACACAAAGCAAGAGCTAACCTGCCATCCCTTAGGAGACACGCTGCAAGACAGCGCACTACTAAGGCCCCAGAAGAGAAAGCTCGGGACAGACCACCCTGCTCCCCCCCTCAGCGCTGAAACCAAGCACCTCCGCCGGCACTTTCACCGCAGCTACGGTAAAGGGCTTGTTCTCAGCTTTGAACACCCGAGACAAACCACAGGATTCTGTGGGGCAAATCCTCAACCCAGCGGAATCGACGGCAACGTTAATACCGACGGGTACAACCTGATTGTGCGCTTACTTCGTTGGCAACCTTTCTATAACCAAAAAAAGGAGAAATAGAAATTGAGTCTCCGGGGCATCCTGATGACGATGACGACTGGTACCTGGGGCCAGTCCGTCCCAGCTAAGAGAGAGAAGGCCAGCTGCCCGGCGGGAAGGCCACCGTCTCCGAGGGGCCCCGCCGCCCACCCAGCGACGCCGCC
>NW_008824986.1:5804812-5812740 GCF_000699105.1 Pygoscelis adeliae | reverse complement strand
CCACCGCTGCTGGCGCCGCCCCGGCCGGTGCCGCGCGTGGGCCGAGGCGGACCGAGGGACAGGGACCGGGCACCCGGCAGGAACCGCAGTTCAGCCGCGTCAGTTTCGCTGTCGGGTTTGCCACGCCTCTCGGGGACGGGGGACAGCTTACTTCTGAGCCGAGGGCTCGGGACGGCTTCCCATGGCCGACGTTTTAATGGCCCAGGTAAAGCAGGGCTCGGTGACTCTGTGGTGAGGCTACAGGCGGTGGGAACTAGGAAGTCTTATCTTAGGAAAAAAGAACTTTAATATACAACTGGGAGACAGTTAAAGCAGTTACAAACCGCGAGATGCTGTCAGTGAGGAAGGCAGTTTCAGCTATTTGGAGCGTAAGATCTGTGGGTGAACCCTGTCTTTGCAGATTGCAGTTGTGAGGAGGACCGAGTGGAGCTGTAATACACGGACACTGAATCTCTTTACCACTTTTTGTTCCGGGGAATTTCAGAGTGATTTCTAAATATACAAACAAAGAGTATCCACAAAGTTACTACAATGACGAGAGAGCCTTTCTGTAATTGATTGTCAATGCAAATTGTACAATCACTCATGTAAGCCGATGAAAAGTAATACTGCGTTCTGTTGCTGGCATTTAGTAACGTAAAATACAAAATTATGCAAGAATAGCCTCTTTAACAGTTTGCTGGGGGGGGGATCTTGTCTTTGCAGGTCTGTGAGTCAAGTGTGTGTGGAAAAATCACTCATCTTCAGAAGTAACACCCCTTATCCTACTGATACCGTGGCTGTCCCTGGTGGACATGATCTGCTGTTCTGTGTGCAGCTGGATGACTGTAAGTAACCTTTCTTTCCACACATTTAATTCTAGATTGCCTCTGCTTAAGGAATCTTTTTTTTAAACTTACCTGTTATAATTGTTACTAATTATTTGGGCTGTAATAGTGCCAGAGAGACCATAGTGAATCAGGGTCCCATCACCAAAGACAAACAAAAAAAAGAATATTGTACTCAGTGTGAGGGTAGGGTCTCTGGCTAAACACAAATCAGCCTTTATCAATTGCTTCTGTAACTGAGATACCTTCCTTACTTTGCTACACTTAAAGCAGCAAATAAGGGTGGATGTTTGAAATATACCACTATTATCCTTTTCAGAAAGTGATTTCTTACTGTATCTTGGATACTTTATTTCATATGCTTATTTTTATACTTTCTTCTCTGCTGGCAATGATTTTTCTCTAGTAATCGTATACCCTCGTACGGTATGCCATTAACACTTTTTTCTCTTTCTGCTTTCCACATTGTACTTCATTTAACTGATTTGATGTCCAACTCTGGCATTCATTGCAATTCACTAGGGTCCCACATTTGAACACTTACCGTTTTCTCTTTTGAGCCTTTTGCCTGGGAGTTTTGACCCACAGTCCCATCTACTTCGGACCTAAATCATAGAGCATTTTAGGTTGGGAGGGACTCAGGAGGTTAACTAGTCCAACAACTAGTCAAAACAGGGTTAGCTTCCTATTATCTAGTCCTGCTTTCAGCTCTTCGCAGATGTTGCCTGAATGTTTTGCCTACAAGGAAGATCAAAGAAGCAATGAGAGCCTCATAGTACATAGTATGATAGGTAGCAGTGCTAGAATTTCACCCATTCCAATTTTCAGTAGGTCTCAGAGTAAAGATAAATTTTGATGAGGGTTTAACCACAGCTGAAAGTGCCATCAGGCTCCTGGGTATTCCAGCCTGTAACTTGGAAGTAGCTAAATTTTATCCTTTTCCCACACTACCCATAGTGTCATAAAAATAGGATTAGAAGGATTCTGAATTTGTAATCTCATCCAAAGGAAGGATCACCTGTGTCTAGATTGATGGCACCAGATTTTTCTGGCCATTTAATATTTGGGCCCCGTATCTATCACATGATTAGGACCACTGAACAAGCCATAGACATTTGATTGCATGTGAACATTAGGTGTGGCACACCTGCGAACAACAGAATTCACTGCTCACGTGGCCTTTTCCTTTTCTGTGCTTGTTCTTGGAAGAACATCTGGGAAAGACTTTATTTGGGATCACCTGAAGGATGATAAAGTTTTCTGGTAGAAACAGCGTTCTCCCCTTTGGCCTTCCCCAAGGAAATATGGAAACATATATGTTCTCATCAACTGATTGTGGAAGAAGCCTTTCCAGGATGGATGGTGACATCTGACCACTGCCAGAAATATAATCAAGCCTGCTCCAGAGGGCCTCCTGTAAAAGGGCAAGTGGGAACAGGCTCTGAACCTAATGAATTATCGTGGCCAGTAACAAAGAGATTGTGATGCACAAGTTGACTTCACCTCATTGAAACCATTGCTAGCAGATGCCAGAGTAGTGTTCAAGTTTTACTAATACTTCTTTATGATGCTTCTAAAAGATGCAGGTTTTTTCTTCCTCTGCTTGTCACTAATGGCTCTTCCATGCCTGTCCTCATTCTTTCTTGACTGCAGTACTCTATTTCAGCTGTCTTTCCTGAAGTGTAAAACATCCTTTGCTTCACCTAGTCATCTTTTCTTGCCTATTTTTCTGACTGTTGCCATCCTTTGATTGCTTTATTTTTCTACTTTTTCATACTGTTGTTCTCCATCTGACAGCTGTTCACAACTCTGGCATTCCTCTAACCTTGATAGCTCATCACACCCAATCTTCTCTTTCTTTTGTGCCCTCTGTGGCCCTTTCTTCCTTTTGTAATTTTTCCCAGTACTGCCTTTTCACTGTCTTGTGCTAAAGATGGAGTTTCCCATATGTCTTAAACTGATTTTAGACTGTATTGGTACTAAATGGAGCAGTGTGACTGCTCACCACGTCCCTAACAGTTCTTTCTGTCTAATGATCATGTAGCTGGCTGAGTCAGGTAGTCTTGCTGATCCAACTGACAATTAATTCATTAAGAGGAAGAGATGAGTTCTCAGGGACAGTTGGAAATACCTGATATTTTCAAAATACTTAAAGTACTTTTAAAAGCATTCCTGTTTCACATACTAGCTCCTCAAGATAACAACTTTGTCTCTAGTCTTTGTAGGTGTTAGGAGAATATTGCTGCTATTTCTGCTTCTAAATGAGTGGAAGAACTAATATGAGTGCATTTTAAAGTTACAAGAATCATTATCCATGAGCCTGACTCCTGGGTTTTTTTTTTAAGTTTGTCTGGTTTCAGACAAATTAAATTGTCTGAAATTCTTTTTTGCCTTTTCCTACAAGATTAAATAGCCTGTAGTAGCTAGCATGCTTTCTTGAGCAAACTACACTATGAACAAGTTATATATGTCTTTTCTCTGAAAACTTGAGCAGTTTGAATATCTTAAGTTTTGCTGCAGAAGGCCTTTTCTTCCAGTTTTCAGGTATATTTTGCATTATGTAATGTTGTTAATCTGCATTAGCAAGTATTCAGCTTTGGTAATAGAAGAGTACGTAAAGAATTGCATTCCAAAGAAAAGAAATGATTGTGAGTAGCACAACTACCAGTGTTTTCTTTTTCAGTCTAATGATTATACCCTCAAGTGAATAATAAGAAAGCTGCTCTGTGCACCTATTTTTGTGAACCTTGTAGGACCTTAATACTCCTTCAGCCTTTATCTCCTTAAGAGATTTAGTTGACTGCTTGACTAATGATGTATTCGGATATAAAAAAGCTTTTATTTCTGCTTGCTGCTCTGTACATCTGAGGATCTGCTCTGCCCTCAAACAGCAGAATTACATTGAGAGCTTAAGTTCTTTTTTTTTTCTTCCCCCCCCCGCAAACCTACTAGACTGCCTAAATTCTTTTTGGTACTATTGTAATTGAGGATACTGCCACTCACTCCTGTTGGTATGATCGGTAGTCCTCGAACCTTGTAAAACATTTTATTTGGATGTATTAAGAAGTTTATTGTTTGAACAAGTCCATTAGGATGAGTCTACATAGTATGTCCCTAATAATTTGCTATTTTATGACTTAGTGTTTTAGCATTAATAATTTAATACATTATAACATTGTAACCATACCGAATACCACTGGGTCAGGAGGGCATCACTGTGGGATACCAGTAGAAAGTCTGGGGTTTTTAGGATGCCTATTCCCTATTCATACTTACTTTGAGTTTTACCAACCTTAATTATTTTGAGTCCATTTAATGTTGGTTTTAGTGAACTCATGTATTGGTAGTGTTTTGTCATTAAAATGTCATGTGTGTCTAATTTGGGCACCTTACAGAAATTAGAGCACATATTAAGATAGTTGTCTTAAGCAGTTTTCATGCTTTTTGGAAAGTCACATTTGTGTGTTAGCACCTGTTTCCCATGAAACAGTACAAACTAGTACTCATTATATCATCCTGTTCATAGCTCATATTAGCCTGTTAGCAGTGTTACTATGGATTAATTAATATAAGGCACTATCTAGCTTATAATTACTAAAGTTGTTCCTTTTAAAAATATTGGCATAATATTTACTTTTTCTTAGATCTGTCTTTTCTAGTAATTTGATATTGGCAGAATTTTTTTTTTCTCTTTTCAACCTTTAGCAAAGCTGAACTATTTCCAACAGCCACAGGAGATCAAAGAATCTGATTTTTTGAACACTCTTTCTTAGCACCATCACAAGTCCAGCCATCATTCTCTGCCTTTTACCGGGTGAGTTGAAAGAAAATAGCAATCAGTTTGCAGATACACTTTTACTAAAGCTGTCTGTAATGAGATCTAATGAGAACAGATTGAAAGATTCTTATTTTTCTACCTATAATCCATATTATCTCTGTTCTTTTCATTCCTTATTGTGTAAAGTTTCTGATTAGTTTTCTTGTATTTAAAAATTTGGGCAACCCTTTAGACAAAAAGGGTTTGTATAGTATACAATATATATAAGTATAAAGTATAGTATACTATACTATAAATTTATATAGTATATAAATATATATAGCTAGGGAAGTATAAATTTGCCTCTGTGCCCTGATGATGTCATCACCTTGTGCTTGGCCTTAGTATTCCATAGTCACTTTGCCTGTGATTTCTCCAAATTGTCTTTTCAGGCTGGTGATCCAATCCTAATCTACTTCGATTCAACATCTGTACTGAGCACGCTTAGACAGCCAGTAAAAATGGGAGCCAGTGGACTTTGTGTTGATGGAAATCCTGCTGGTTAGTAGAGGGGGAAGAATTTCTTAGGGTGGTTTGCTTCTGTTTTATACGTTGTCGTGTCTTAACTCAGGCTTCCTGGACAGTAAAAGCACAAGCTGTACTCGGATTTTTGCCAACTTGAGCAAGAGCTGCGTTACTGATCCTGCCCTAGATGCTGCCTCCTACTACCGTGACTTCACCGTGCTAAAGGTACATGTCACATTTCTTCCTTTTGCTCAACGTCTTATTTGCTTGACTTTCCATTGCCTTCCATTGCAACTTCAGCTAACTGGAAAACTAAGTCATCTGGTATGTCATCCCTGATCTCCCGCTTGTTAAGGCCTTCTTGCTGGAAATCCTGTTAAAAATGTCATGATTGGTGATAAACCCTCAATTCAAACTACTTTCCAATAAATTTCAGTTATTAGCAAATTCTTAATGCATTTAACAGGTACTTCATTGACACTTCATAGTTTCAATGGTTTAACTAGAACTCTCTTGCATTTTAAACAGACTGTTTATCAAAGTATTTCTATCTGTTCCATCAACTTGGTCAACCAAGCAATGCATGTTCTTAGTAAAGAATGAGGATGTTTTACACGATATGTTATCTCTAAAATCATACTGAAGGCCAGTTATCAATATTAGCTTTATTTACATTCATAAATTGAATTCCATATCAATTTCTCCATTATTTATCCTGACAGTAATTTAAAAATAACCAATTTATTGTTCTGGGTTTATCATGCTGGTCTTACTGAATGTTAACATGAAAGTATCTCCTCTTGCCTTCTAGAGTTTCTCTGGTGTTCCAAGATAAAACGACACTGTAAATATTAACACCTTATTGAGGCTAATGACTCAGTTTAGCCTTATATTTGAAATATAAATCTACCTAACTGTAGTAGAGAGTCTTCTATTGATCAAATTTAACTCACGTTTTCAGGGCTTGCTTTGTCACTGTGGCGAAAATTTAATTTTTCCTTAAATGGAAGCTGAAGTAATTACTTGATTCCAGAAGGGGGAGCTCCAGGAATGGGTCAAGGATGCTGATATTTTAAAGGATCTGCATTCTGCAGGCCATTAGCAGGGCCAAGAATAAAATTTGTCTTCTGATGTTCTAAAAATGCTTTCTGTGGATTATGTCTGTGATTTCTAGGTTGCAAACTGATGACAATTTTTACATATCTGGAATAAACAAAGTAATTTTTGTCAATATAATATGTTGGGTCTATTTAGTGATGGTTTCATGGCTTTAGACACTTGCAAACGCTGAAAATTGGTTGGGTTTGTGGTGTTGTATGTTGCTTTGTTTGTTTTCCCAGGTCCCAATTAATGACACCATTGTGCAGACCATGAAGGTCAGTCTCTATTGCCAATGAAAATAATTTCTGCTTATGAAATAAAACATATCTGGAATCTTAGGCATTCATAGTAATGCCCATGGGTTGGGAACTTGGGAGAATGGGAATGTTCTGTGTCTGAGACAAGATTTTTTGGACAAAAGTGTGACATTATAGAAAAAAAAAGGGATATAAGGAAAGATGTACTTTTAAATGAATGGGCATAGATAGGGCTGGAGTCAGGGAGGTAGCTTGTTTTCTTAGAAAAGATTGGGCATCTGGAGCAGGGTGATGTGTCCACAGAGCGCAGCTACAGCAGCAAGGTAAATCTGACTTGGATGGAAAAGCAGTGGAAAAGAGTAAGAAAGGCACACTCCTTTTAAAACAATTGCTAATTGTTAATATGCTTACTGTCTCCAGGTAGAGGTCACCGCAGTCACACCACCTGGAGCTCCCCACATGAAAGACAACACATGTATCAATGTTGTTTCTGAGGTATCTGAATCTTCTTTCCTTTGGGCAGCTTAAAGTCATTGTCCTATTACCTGCCTCCGCCTCTGATTCTTCTCTGAATTGGACTTTCAGGTGATCTATGAGATAGAATTCAGTGGCACACATGGGATTCAGAGTGTTTCCGTCCGGTTCAAAGTGAGCAACATCTCTGGGAACTCAGGATCCTCTCTGCAGCAGCACTTCACTTTGCACTTCTGGGTCAGTGTCCCCATCCTCCCTGGGCTCTTACCAAGTTTGTAGTCTGTAGTTTGTGACCCAGTTTTGTACAGATGAGATGTGAAAAGCTTAGAGCAGTGTCACTGTGGTATGGTAGTACCAGAACCCTGGGACACAGCTGGTGGTCGAAGGAAGGAGGGGATACTGCTCTGGTCTCAAGTAAACCATGTTAGTAGAAAAATTCAGGCTCAGTGCAAGCATGCAGTCTTGCACTGCACAAGTTTGAAGGGTCTGATTATTTTTATCTGACTATTTTTTGCTGTTGTTTTGATTTGGTTTGGTTTTTTTTTTTTGGTGGGGGGAGAAGGGGAGAGGATGAGATCAGGGTCACCAGCACGGTCCTGTGAAGGAAAGGGTTGGAGCTGGTGCTGTGTCTGAGGTGTTCAGTGTTTGTGAACAAAGTTGCTAAATTTATTCCAGGTACTTACTTAACTTCGCCCGTGCAGCGGGAAAAAGAGTTACTTTGGAGGGGGTGGAAATCTGGGAAATACTAACGTGTTGAAGTTCATATAAACCTTGTCCCATAGAGGCAATGTAAAGTGGGATAAGTGGTGACCTCAGGGGTTGATAAGTGTGCAGTGCAACCTTGCAACCTTGCTGAAGTTATCCCCAGAGGCTCTCCCCATAAAACAATTTAGAAGTGGAATCTGCCACTCAGAGTTGGGGTCAAGGCAGGGTTTGTTCTGCAGATCATCTGTAGAAAATTGCCGAGACTGATATGTTCACTTCCTT
>NW_008824986.1:5801698-5804777 GCF_000699105.1 Pygoscelis adeliae | reverse complement strand
AAGAACTGTCCTGGTGGTATCCACATTTCAGGGTACTGACATTTAGGTTTTTACCTCCCGGACTGCAGATGAACTTGCCAGGTAAGAAAGAGGATTTGGAAACAAATAATGGAGGTTTTAGTAGTGCACAATATTCAGTCATTCAAAAAATGAGTTACATTTACATTTTTGAGAATGTGAATTTGATCTTCTGAGATGAATGGATCTCATTGGTGCTAATGTTTTCTTCTTCCTTTCTTTCTTCCCTTTGCCTCTTTGTAGACCAGGACTCTTTCTCATACGTTGCCTAGAAGTGGAAACCCTGGCTACATCACCGGAGCACCATTGTTGGTTGCAAACAGTGGTGCCGTGCAGCATGTATCCTTTTTCTGCTATCAAGTTTTATTTATCACTGGGTTTATTGACTTCTGGTACTCTACTGTCTGGACTTTTGAGATTCTACCTTCACCTGTGAGGGCATACCTCACTACTACATTGCAGCCATCAGCAGGCCTTTTGGTCACGACTGAATTGGAGTCCTGTGATAGGGATAAGGAGGAATTTGGGGTGAGAGAATTGTTAAATACAAGTTGGGTGTCCTATATTGTCTGTTTATGCTTTTGTTTGGCTTCTTGACATGCAGTCTGTCAGATGAGCATTTTACAGAGCGAAGGTGATGGAAGTTGCTCACAGTTCTTCAGACACACAGTACAATTTGGAAGAAATATGAGGACAGGCTGCAAGCTCAGGTAACAACACACTCTGCGGTCAGCCTTCCTGACACATTTGGAAGGTGTGGACTCACTTAGCACGTTTTTCCATAGTCTCTCACCACTGCTGTGGAGCCTAGGTCCTTCTCTGAGGTCACCAATGGGTCTTTACCCATATTTATCTTTCATATACTCCTAAGAGGACTTGAATGTCAGAGAGATGGTGGACCTCTAGAACAATCTGAACATTGTGAAGGTCTTCTGGGACATTTTGAGGCTGTAGTCTGGCAACATGTCTTGGGCAAGAGTAGAGTTTGTATTTGAGGAGTGAATTATAATGGAACCTTAAAAAGTGATTGTTTTGATGATTTGGATCATTCTTCTGTTGGTGACAGGGCAGGTATACAACCACTGATGTGATAAGATGCTAAAGAGCTGTCAGTTTTCCTTATCATGGCGTTACCCTGTTATGTTCTTCTTCTCCCTTCTCATTGCAGAGATGATTGAAACTGCATCCATTTAATACCAATACTTCCGTAATGATTCTGTTGACTCGTTACAAGAGTGGAACAAATGCTCGTTATGAAGGAAGGATGTTGATAGTGGTTTTTTTCTGTCCTGGAAATCACTTTTTTAGATCTGTTATTTTCTCATTTCCAGCCTATCCCCAATACTGGAAGAAAGTAACTGTAGTTACATCCAGCAGAAGTTATACAAGGCTCTTCAGGGGATGAACAGAGCAGAGGACCTTGCTATAACTGGCAGTGCTCATTCAACCCAGGCAGAAGAGTGGACGACCATTCTGATTCAGAACTGCAGTGTGCAGGTAATATGAATGCAAAAAGACCAGCTGTGAATATCTTTCCTTTCATATCTTTGTATTGCCTTGGGGAAGCGTGGTCATGGGAAAAAAAAGAACCATCTTGTTCATCTGGGCTTACTTTCTTTGTGTGATGATCTACTGATTCTCAGGGGTCTTAATGCCTGTAAGCAGTCATTTTTATTATGGTTCATATTACTAGGATACTTACTAAACAAAAAAAAGCCCCTGACAGATTTAGTATCTCTTGAATCCTGTTCCTGCTATTTAAATGGGCAAAAAGAGTTTAATACTGAATCCAGTGTTGTATTACCTAGTTTTCTGACAGCCTTCTAGAACTAATACTACCTGGTTACTTCCTATTAATTTGATGCTTTTATTATTATCGTCCTTTCTGATTTTCCAGTTTCTAGGGATATTTATATATTACCTAATAAGTGTTAAAAGTTTGCAATCCAAGTACTTATGGAGGAGGGAAATTCTATTTTAATAATTATTAATCTGTCAGGAGATGGCCTAATAGAATGCAAAATCCAAGTGGTAGAGCTGAGACAAATTCTGTTTGGAAATGAGATGATGACGAGATGGATATAGCTCTAAAATGGGTGGTTGACCTGACCAGAAGTTACGGGGTTAGTGCTGAAGTGACTGATTCAAGTTCTGTGACCTATGCTATCCAAAATATTAGACTTTGACCATAATGGTCCTTTTTCACCTTGAAAATACTATATTAAGGTGCTTGGGGTATATTTCATTTTCAGGCTGTGAATTGCACTTCCTGTTGCATGGTTCCTGTGACCCTGGAGATACAGATATTGTGGACCAAGGTGGGCCTCCTGTCCAACCCACAAGCTCAAATACTGGGTGCACGGTACTTTTATCAGTGTCATCCCCTGAAGGTATGGAATTTAAAACCCCTCCCTCACACACAGAGGTAATTAAATGGGATTCACAGGTTATTTAAGAAGCAAGAAATCAAATGGTCTTGATTTTACTGAGTTGAGATTTACTGAACTTTAGCAGTGGTCTGGCTGCAATGGCAAGAGTTTGTATTTAACAGCTCCATAGAGGAAGGTGGTTTTATGGTCTAATCAGTACTGTCCTCAATCAGTTGTACAATTGGAAAAGGTACCTTCTTTCCAACCCTAAACCACCTTCTACCACTTAAGGACTCAAACTTTATACCGAGCATAATTAAAAGTTTGAAGTTGTAGTTTACTACATGTTTATCTAGTTGTCTCTTAAAGTCTCGATATGGAATTTGAGTTGATTTATATTTCACAGACTCCACAGCATGCTGATAATCTGTGCAAGAAGATATTTCTATTCCTCTAGCGGTTCTGAAATCACCCACAGGTAGCTGAGGAGGAGGCTAATGCTGATGGCAGCAGATTTGAAGAATTAGGGGGAAAGGTTGTAGGCCAGAAAGCAGGTTTCTAAGAGAAGATTACATGATGGAAACATTCAAGGTCAGGTTGGATGGGGCTCTGAGCAACCTGATCCAGTTGAAGATATCCCTGCTCATTGCAGGGGGGTTGGACTAGATGACCTTTAAAGGTCCCTTCCAACC
>NW_008824986.1:5800511-5801653 GCF_000699105.1 Pygoscelis adeliae | reverse complement strand
AGGAGAATGAATAGTCTTTTTCAAGCGTGTGTCAGTGGATCCTGTTCTGGTGCAAGGCTGGATTCCTGACATCACAAAGTCTTTAGGGCAGCACGTACATTTCAAGGCTTCAAAGATTCTATAGGTATGTCGGGGATAAAAGGAAGACAAGGGAAAATGTGGGCCCTCTCCGGAACGAAATGGGAGACCTGGTTACCCGGGATACGGAGAAGGCGGAGGTACTCAATGACTTTTTTGCCTCAGTCTTCACCAGCAAGTGCTGGAGCCCCACTGCCCAAGCCACAGAAGGCAAAGAGAGAGATTCCCCATTCTCTCGCAACTGGGAGAATGAAGAACTGCCCACAGTGGGAGAACATCAGGTTCGAGACCATCTAAGGCACCCGAAGGTGCACAAGTCCATGGGACCTGATGAGAACCATCCGCGGGTCCTGAAGGAACTGGCGGATGAAGTTGCTAAGCCACTGTCCATCCTATTTGGGAAGTTGCGGCAGTCCGGTGAAGTTCCCACTGACTGGAAAAGGGGAAACATAACCCCCATTTTTAAAAAGGGAAAAAAGGAAGACCCAGGGAACTACAGGCCAGTCAGTCTCACCTCTGTGCCTGGGAAGATCATGGAACAGATCCTCCTGGAAGCTATGCTGAGGCACATGGAGGACAGGGAGGTGATTTGAGACAGCCAGCAAGGCTTCACCAAGGGCAAGTCCTGCCTGACTAACCTAGTGGCCTTCTATGATGGAGTGACTACGTGAGTGGACACGGGAAGGGCTACAGATGTCATCTATCTGGACCTCTGTAAGGCCTTTGACACGGTCCCCCACAACATCCTTCTCTCTAAACTGCAGAGGTATGGATTTCATGGGTGGACTGACCGGTGGGTGAGGAGTTGGTTAGATGGTCGCATCCAGAGGATAGTGGTCAACGGCTCAATGTCCAAATGGAGATCCATGACGAGTGGCATCCCGCAGGGGTCCGTATTGGGACCGGGTACTGTTTAATATCTTCATCAATGACATAGACAGTGGGATCGAGCGCACCCTCAGCAAGTTTGCAGATGACACCAAGCTGAGTGGTGCGGTTGACACGCCAGAGGGACGGGATGCCATCCAGAGGGACCTGGACAAGCTCGAGGAGTGGGCCTGTGT
>NW_008824986.1:5792890-5799802 GCF_000699105.1 Pygoscelis adeliae | reverse complement strand
GTGGTGGATGCCCCATCCCTGGAAACATTCCAGGTCAGGTTGGACGGGGCTCTGAGCAACCCGATCTAGTTGAAGATGTCCCTGCCCACGGCAGGGGGGTTGGACTAGATGACCTTGAGAGGTCCCTTCCAACCCAAACTATTCTATGATTCTATACTTCTCTGCAAGCACTTTAGGGGGAGCAGCTGACTGCCCATGGCGTTCTCATGGCAGTGAGGTATGACATGGCAAGTGTCTGTCTGATCTGTTACTACCCTTTGAACTTCAGACTTGGTCTAAATGAGATTTTACATCACTTGTTTGGATGTGTCTCATGGTACCTCTTCATCCTGCCTTCTTGCAACATACATGAAAAGAACATTATAGGAAAATGTTCACCTTGTAAAACACATGTTGCCCTGAGGCAAACTGAAACCCCCGCCTCACAAAGATATTTTCTAAATCTGAGCTGCTACATGGCTCCATTAACAAAATTTCTGTCTGAGGAGGGAGACTTGCATGCCTAGTAAAAGTGCAGGGTGCATATCCCTCAGTAAGGATTAGCCAATCAAGAACTATGCGATTCAGATTTCATCTGCTTGAGCAACTGATGCTAATTACTTTAGAGCTGTAAGTTATATTGCAAAGCAAATGATAAGAAAGCAAGTTTGTGGCAGCAAGAAAAAACCAAACCATTAAAATCAGTACTGACTTCATCAGTGGCAATCCACAAATTAGGGTTGTTAGTAAAGACATTTACTAACATTACCATTAGCAAAGGTACCAGTCGGTACCATATCCAGCAGTTAAGAATTGCAGCCATTTGTAAGCATACCAGTGAGACCACCAATGCATGCTGTATATTGCTTTACTTTTAAATTATGTCACTTCCCAGTTTTAGCCTACAGATTCTCTATCCAAGAGCTATCCATACTTTGGAGAAAACCTTTTCCTTTAGACCACACTGTGTCACTGGAGAGTTGCCTTAGTGACTGACCAAAAAACAGAACCCAGGAAAGACATCCCATTTTCTACACCCATCCACAGTATCTGGTGACAGTTGTATTTGGACTTCCTGAAAATACAAGACAGTCTTAAATGATGTAGAGCTATACAGGAGCATGCTGGAAGTTGCTTGTGGCCGTCTTCTCCCAGCTGTTGAGGAGGGGTTGTGCATGGGTTTTTTCCCCCCCTAATCTCTCTGATTTTAAGGCAGATTTTGAAGGTCCAGACACAAAGCCAGAATCATTTTGAGGCTTCTTGTTGACTAAGGTGATTGTGCCTACTGTATGTTTACTCATTGATAGGAGAACTTCTATCCATCAGGAGTGAAGGGGGAATTCTAATTGTAACTGCTCAGCAGTGGTAATTTGTGACCAAGGAATGATCCAGTATGGAGGGCAAAAAGGTGGCCCAACTGCAAGAAGGGGTTAAACTGGCTGGAAGCAGGAATGCCAGAGACAGACTCCTTGCAAGGAAGTGAAGTTTCCCTGGGTGGTAAGAAATAGCCTCAGCATTGACTTGTCCTGGAATGGGAACGCTCAGGGCCCCAAGCTCAGGGGCCACCTTTGGGCAGCAGAGCTGGGCTGGGGGATGGACCCACAGCTGGGCTGAGGTGCCCCATGCTGATGCTGTCGGGATTGGCACTGGTGCAAGTGTGTATAAGGAATCTGCTCGTGACACATCTTTGCAGACTCCATGTAGAACCACGCATTGCAGTAGGACTCTGCCCAATGCATTGTTCATTACAGTTTTCTTCTATATTTAAGCACAAAAGTGTTTTTAATTTGCCTCGAGAGGTACCACAAAATTCCCCAACAGGAGTCTCAGGATTTTTCTCTTAAGAGTCATGAATTCTGTCTTGGAGCTTTTTCGAATGCTTCCTGCACAACTTTGCTCTAAAGGCAATCTTCCAAATTGTTTCCAAGGAAGTGAATGAGGTGGTGATTTCTCAGATTGGCTTAAACCAGTGCAAACGCAGAAGGTATGCTGCCAGTAGATTCCCTCTCTTGAGGTTAGCCTGCAGAGCTGGGAAGCCAGGGTAGGGGGTTGCTCGTTTGGCAGCAGCATGGTTTTAAATCAGCCCAAGCTAGCCATGAAACTTCACGTAGCTCAAGGAGCAAGTGTATTAGTGTTTTACAGCATTCTGTTGAAACAGAATGGAACTGAGGCCTTAGAAGTTCAGTCACCTGTTCCATCTTTACCAACTGACCTACCAATCTGTCTCCTTTCCGAAACAAGATCCTAAAATGTGAGAAATAAATTCATTGTTGTATTGGGTCCCTGCTTTATTTTATTGATATTTTATTGGAAGGATCAAATCTTGTAGCAGTCCTGTCTGTTTCTGGCAGCCATCACCTGTTCAAAGGCCCAGGTGATCTTATCTTACATAAAATATGTAATTTTATAAAAAATAAAGCTGGCTTTGCTTCTGCTCTTATTACCAACTAGCTGATATGTCTTTTCTCTGAATAGAAGGCTTACTCTAGCAGAGCTTGAGTCACTGCTTCCATTCTGGAGATTTGTAACATATGATGCACAGTAGCTACTGATCTTTCCTGACACCCGTGCCCTCGATTTACCTGCCAAGTATCAATTTTGGGAAAGAGGAGTTACTCCTCTAAAAAATATATCTGGAACACTTAACTCCTACCATCCTAAAGACATCTTGCTTGCCCGTTATTTACAGTGGGTCTCCATTAGCAAATTGAGGAGAGATGCATCTTTTGTATTAAGCTTGCTAAACTCTTTGTGCTTTCCTTCTTGTTACAGTTCCTAAGCACAAGTGTGGTACCTTTGACAACTGTTGTTACCTTCGCTGACATGACGGAATGGCCAGAACCTCCACGAGGCCAGCCCCAAATGCATTGGAAACTCCCTTTTGACATCTTTTTCCCATTCAAGGTGGCACTGAATTTGGAAAGAAGTTATAGAGGTGATCTGGCTGTCTATTTTTTTTTGATTCTAATAATGTTTAGTATTCTCTGCTTTTGAAAAGTCAAATAGATGGGGCCTGTACTTAAAGTTCGGTGAGTAAATTGATACATTCAGAACTATGATCCAGACCATAGACTTCTCAGGTTCTTATACTGTGCCTATGATACCAATGTGCCTTCTGTTCTTGGAATAAGCCACATGACTAGCTTCTGTCCTGAGTCCTCTCATGCCCCTATTCTCCGTATGCACCATCTGTGAACCTCACTGCAGTGAAACACTTGAGAGATGGAGGGATCAAGAGACATTGCTTTAATGAAGAACAAGGAGGAGGCCGTTAAAATGAGCATTCCGTGTTCCCAGAAACCAACCGTGCTTTCTAAACCAAGGAGTATGGAGAGAGGACCAAGATTCAATCGAAGCATTTTGGAGCTGCGTGCAGTCATCTTCCTGTTGGAGAAGCACCTGATTTTTCTACGTGGAACTAACTGAACATTTAAAATATAGGAGCCCTCCCAGGTGGTCTGAATCATTATTTTATGAGTAGCCATGTCTGCCAGTCACCTTTAACCTGTCCTTGCTTCTGTGACAGTTTTTGACTCTTATTTTTCTATGTCTTTTCAAATACAGACATTCAATTTAAATTTTTGTGTTTCAATCACTGTTTACGTTAGCAATAGTGTTACACAAAGCAAAGTGATTGTAAATGTCCCATCCTCTGAAATACAACTGCATTTTAGTTGTTTGTCAAGACAGCTTCCTCACCTTTTTTTTTCTTGAAGAAACAGGCCCGAATGTGGTTTTTCCTAGATAAGAAACATTCTCTTATGGCTCCGGATAGGAACTGGGCTGATAATGATAGCCACTGAAATTCTAGGTGGCACATCAGAGTGAGTTGTGAACAGTCCTAAAGAAAAAAATCAATTATTTTAGGAAGAATGTGTAGATCTATTATGAGACTGAAGCTTACCGCAATACCTTACCTTTGGCTCAGTCTCTGGGCCCAGAATGTAAGTTTATTGTTTTTGAAGTGGAAGGAGATCTAGTCTGCCCCACTCCATCACACAGGCTAAGAAAATCTGCTCAATCATTCCATGAGGTTGTTGGATGACAGTATATTTTTTTTAGCAAAGTATTTATTATTTATCTTAAATTCTTCAGATAATAGAAAAATCTGCCCCATCTAATGTCAAGTAATCCAGTGGAATCAATAATGGGCAAGAAAATCAGAGAAATCTGGCCTAGCTTTAACAAAATGTATTTGTTGATTTTGTACATATACTGTGTATAGCAACTTTGTTGCTCTTCCTCATTACAAACTTAAACAGAAGAGTGCAAAAACAAACTGAAAACCTTGTAATTAGTCAGGATATCAAAGGAGATAACGTGAATAAAACAAAACCATGACCCATCTAAAACATGCAGATTACAGGGTAACTTCACATATTTTAACTTTCTGATTGTTTGCATGGTTTATTAGCTTGTGTGGGAAAATAATGGAAGACTGGTGAGGAGGATTGTAAACACACTCTAGTGACTTGCAGCTGGGGTGTTGAAAAACACATATATCATACTAACTGTTCTTTGGCCTTGTGTATTGGACATCTGTGTTTAGATAACATAGGCCTGTGATAGAGGCACCCTTTCAAACATGCTTGAGATTCCTGCCCTGCTGTGGGAAAGATCAAAGCACGGTGGTAAACTACGCCTGGCTGAATCCTTGATAAACAGGTGAAAACAGCAGGTTTGTTGATCCTCCAGCATGGACTGAGCTCCGCAGTGCCTGCGTTCCTGCTTGTGTGCCTCTGCCCAGGTGCTGCTTCAGGGATCCCCCGTTGGCGAGGTGACAAAAGCAAATTTACTCTTTGCATATCATCTGTGGTTTTGTGGTTTTTCCTGCGTCCTGCCTGTGCTGGCTCACACAGCTTGGAAAGAATTCCGTGCAAGTGTCTGCTGCTTCCATTGCTTCTGATTCTGGGGCAGCCCATGAAAGCCAGTCTGAACACGCGTGCGTTCTAGTGTTACATATGGCTGGTGATACCAGTACAGCAACAAGCTTTGATTTTAGATAGACATGGCTTCTCAACTGTGCCTGTAATATCTTTGCAAAGCTTTAGGCAAAACACATTTGTAGCGTATGTCACATGTCCTCTCATGCTCCTAATTTGTGGAATCCAGGAAATTAATTTAGAGGTGACAGTAACTGAATTGAACAAAGGGTTAGTTGGAGAAACTTGCCAGACATCATGTTGCCAAGTGTATCAGGATATGGCTGGAATGAAAAGGATCTGGCATCTCTGTTTTCCGCATTATTGAGATAATTCAATTAGGTGATTAGAGATTCTTTTTATTCTATGAGCTGCAAATACATGGAAGTGCTATAAGAATGCATCACCTTACTATTGTAATTCTCTGTCATATCCCTAACCTCCAATGTCATATTATCTAGCACACGTTTGGCTCCTCTAACATTTTCTCATTGCAAGAAATTAAGCTGGAAAGAGCCTTGTCCATAACCTGGTCTAGCCTGACTTAAGGCATGTTCAGTTCTAGCACATGGATGCGAGTTTAGAGTCTGCAGTTTCCTATGACAGTTTATTTCAGTGTCTACTTTGTCATGTTATGTTTTTCCTCACTGCCTGAACTTAAATGGCCTCTGTTGCAATTGAATATCAGGCAACAGTATGATGATGTCACACACAAGGCAGACTCGTATGTCAGATATACAGAATGGGGTATTTACACTCCATGTCAAAGGGCTGAGACAATGCTGCATAATTTCTCTGCTGCCAGCATTCTACCTGAAACCATCTTTCCAATGTGTCCTGTTTTGAGGCGGTAAGTCATTGTTCGAGTGAAAGATGCAATTTTGGATTACAAAGTAGGAGCAGAGTTACAAGAAGTTAATGAAGTGCATTGTTAGTAGCGGTGTGAATCAGGCTGCCCACCCAGCTCTTACTTAAGATCGCTCTATGGGGTTGTCAGATTGTTGTCATGCTGGAAGTGAAAAGCAGTGAGTGTTTTCATTCTTGCTGTCTGAAAGAGTACCACTTTGGAGTACCACTTCTCGCTTTCATCATAGATTCTTCCCCCTCACCCAACAAACAGAAATAGTGAGAATGTGAATTTCTGAAATGAAATATTCTGACGTCTTTCTCCCCTTCTATAATGTAAGAATATAAATCAAATGCAAAAAAAAAGCTACAGGAGATGTCTTAAAAAATTTTATAAGCTCCTTAGTGTGCTTCCATTTTCTTCTGGCACTAAGTACATGAGCCGCTGTTAAATTTGTTTGCCAAGTTTTAGCCACTGCTAACCACTGTAGGGTTTGTAGCGAAAGGAGAGGTGTCTTACGTACTGTGCTCCTAATACTTGCCTTCTTCATCTGGCTCAACTTACTTTTCCAGTGTGCCACTGTATGTCCATGTACCTTAAGAAATAATTATTACAAGAATACATAAATATGATCCTGCAACATGTCTGCAGTCTTCCCTACAAGATCAGGTATGCGACCCACGTGGCGCAGCATGCACTGTGTCACTAATGCCTCCTATCAGAGGGGCCTCGGAAAGTTCTCCTAGAAAGCACGCTTCCCTCTAGCACTGCTTTACACCCACCTGTGCTGGAGTCCGAGTCCTACCGACATCAATACCGGACGGTCACGGTAAGCCACGAGCTAACGTTGCCCAATACCTGAGCGCGGCGGCCTTTCACCCTCAGCCTCCCTCGGAGCCTCCGAAGCCACCGCGGCTCCTCCCGCGCCCTGCGGCGGGCCTGAGCCGGGGAGAGGAGAGGCCCCTTCAGCAGCGCTCGCACTCGAAGAGCACGCGCTGGCTCTAACGGGAAAAATCGGTTAATACACAAGAAATCCCTAAATACTCACTTCAGCAAAGCGAACAACCGCAGCCAAACGGCTCGCAGGTGCAACAACCGAACGGACCTTGACGCGCCCTCAGCTGAAGAGGAAGCCGCCGCCGCGCCGGGGGGGAGCGGGCGGCA
>NW_008824986.1:5789619-5792235 GCF_000699105.1 Pygoscelis adeliae | reverse complement strand
GCGGCGCGGCCGGCGCTGGGCCGTGCCTTCCCTTCCCTTCCCTCGGCGCTCCGCAGTAAGTCAAAGCGGCTGCCGCCGGGTCCCCTCCTGCGGCTGGCGGATCGGGAGCGGTTGCTCTATTGCTGGCAGCAGAAGAATGAGGGTTCCGGGGGGGCGGGGAAGTGAGCTGAGCCTTAAAACTGTAGACGTACTGTACGTACAGCCTTGTAGACTTCGGTTCAAATTTTCTTGACGGCTACAGAGCATTGCTACTGCGCGGAGTTACGGGCAGAGTGAAATTGCGGTTTGGACCCCTGGAAGCACTAGGCTAATTGATAAGAGCTGCGCTGGCCTTACTCTTCTGGAGCTTCGTGAGAGCAGAGCTGTTGCCCCTCTTGAGATTTCTTATTCCTTGCTCGTCTTTTGTGTCTACTTACAAGATTTCTCCATGCCCAAAGAAAATATTTAAACGCTCCCGACGCTTGCGTGACACATAAAAGTTATTACCTAGGTTTTGACCTAACTCTTGTGATAAGCCTGTGTTGTTCGCTTAGTGTTTCTTCACAGGAGATGTAACAGGATCAGATTAGAGGCTTTTTTAAGAAACCTGATAGCTCTCTGAAAGAAGTAATAAAACTGTAGATAAAGGAGACTTAATGAGCAAAGCTTACACAGTTTTCCAAAAGCCTTTGGCAAGTGTCTCTGTACTATGAAGTCAAGAACAGTTTTATTTTCTTAAATGAAAAATAAAATGCTTCCATAAATGCTTATATCTGTGCTGACTCTGTATCCTAAAAAATGATGGATACTTGGAAGTGTTTACCTTCTTTCTCTTCTCAGATTTGCTCTTGATGATGCTGAGAAGCAATTTATAAAGGGTTAAAATAAACTTTTCTTCTTCCTTGTTCTATAGTAAAGTATTTATATTTAGTCACTTTAGAAAGTATATTACCTTTTCTGTATTTGTGTCAGTGAATAACTTTTGTTGCGTTAACTGCTTTGTTTGTTTGCTGTCCTACCTTACTTTTCTAAGCTCCTCTTTGCCAGGGTTGTTATAAGAAATGTATTCAATAGCAGAGTGAGCATCTTTCACACTTAGCTTCAGTAATTTTTCAGCTGCTCTTGTTGCATGTTGTATTAGTAGGAATATTAAAGCAATGTTATTTTTATGTTTTTCTGCAGCATCCAGGGACGACCACATCTGAGAGTCACTGTGGATGATACTCTGAAAAGTCAGTTCATGGTGTAGCAAAAGTCAAAAAGCAAGTAGAATGGTAGAAATTATCAGGTAAGGGATGAAGTGCAGAATAAAAGACCGTATCATGCCACTATATAAATCCTTGCTTCATCTAAGCTTGAGTACTCTGTGCAGTTCTGGACTCCCTGGGGTAATATGCTGTACCCTGTTTAGGATAACTGGGGAGGTGGAGGAAGAGCAATGGAGATGATGGTATATGTGAAGTAGCCTTGATATAAGGCGAGCAAGAGCATCCTATACTGATTTACTAGTTGCAGCCTAAGGAGTTGCTGTGCTTCTCTCTTGCTGGTGCTAGTACTCACATGATTGTATAGACAGGTGGGTCAGTTGGTCTCTGACCGGAATATTACCATGACCAAGCTGTTTTTCAGAGGGGGTGGGAACTGCAGCTTTGAGCAGAAGGGGAGGCAAAACTGGTGTACTTTTGGTGCTAGAATTGTTTAAGGACAACTTGAGCATCACAGCAGAGAGAGGAATGAGAGGGTGGGTGCTCTACAAGTCTATAAAATCATGAGTGGTGTGGAGGAGGTGAATCGCCCCAGAGCCATACAAAGCTGGAGACCAGGAGAGTATTCAGGTAGTTTTAATTGCTTTCTTGTCCTGCCCATGTACTTTATCTGGGCGTCTGGCAGAGTCCTGTTCTACTGATGTGTTTTGGTTTATTTCTTCTCTTCCCCATTAGGATTTGGGTGTCAGCTTATCCTTTATAGAAGCTGAATGCCATCTTGTTTCTCCCCATCCCCAGAAGAAGAGGGAAATGCATTGTGAGGGCAGAGAGTAAAAAAGGAAAGGTAGGTAAAGGCAAATGGCTTAAAAACAAGGAACTGGAGGGAATGCTGAGCTGAGCATGCACAGTCCCCTGAGGCTGAGATGCTGATGAATGCTGTTTTGAGTGGTGCTCTTCTTGGAGAAATGATAGGACAGGGGCTTAGAAGTAAATCCTACAGTTGGTGAATATTCCCTAGTTTTTCTTAGGAAGTTGTGGCTGGCTGGCTTAACCGTTGCCAGAAGGCAGTTGTTGAAGAGGTTCCACAATGGGGCTTTGGATATGGAGGGTACGAATAAAAAAAATTACTAGGGTGAAAAAGTGCAACTAAAGTTTCTGTAAGAGGTTCTGGAAGGGAGGCTGACACTCAGGGTGCTAAATATAGAAGTCAGTCTTTCTCCTGAAACACTAAACAAGAGTGCAGACTTCAGTCTACACTTTTCATACTTCTTTCATTCTGTTCTTGCGTTTCCCTGGCTACAGTTTCTCCTGGATATGAACATGTGTCCAGGTACTTGATTTGCATCTTGTCGCTTAGTGGCACTATTGTCACTCTACTAACCGTAGCTATTACAAAATTTTCATTCAGTCTCCATTGCTTTTCCTGAATGAT
>NW_008824986.1:5788682-5789502 GCF_000699105.1 Pygoscelis adeliae | reverse complement strand
CTGGAATGAGCAGAACTGGGATGCCAGTTCTATCATCTTTATCCTTAATAGCTGGTGGAACCTGATGTTTTGCTGCTCAGGGCTGAAAACAGGTAGTAGAAGAAAGTAGCCAGATTTGATCCAGGCAAGAGTAGAGAGATGATGTTAGGAGGAAGGGAATGCTTGAAAGATGCTAACTAACCCTATTTTGAGGTTTCTTAGTGAGGACGAGTGCTTGATTAAATTAACCTGTGTCTTTATGTTCCTCACTTAGTAATCTTGATTAAAGCAGCTACTCTGTGTGATTTTTTTTTTCAATTTTTTTTAATTAGGTGGAGAAATAAAGTCTTTTCACAGAGATACACCTGTGTTTATTGCAATTGTGTCTAGGACTGAAGGTGGACTGTAGCATGTCTGCCTATACAGATTGTTCATACCATCAGGATGGTTCCATGCTTATTCTCAAAGATGGAACTTTCTTTAAGATTACTCAAAGTATTCACTACCCTTAACTATCTGAAACCACAGTTTTCCATTGCTCACTTCCTACTATGCCTGCTGTACACTGAGGTAAATAACTGCTGACCAGGTAGGAAATCTAGGATTCCTTGCCACTAACAAGCATCCTTCCATAAAAACAGCTGGTTTCGTGTGGCAAATGAAAGTACCGATTTAGTTTCTGCTCATTTTCTCTTACCAATTCTTCCTCTATTTCGGTGTTTGAAAAAGAAAAGCAGTTCTTCAGTATCTGCAGGGGTTGAGGGGAACCTGTTGCTTTTTATTTGGAAGCACAGCTCAAAGAAGTTGTGTGTGCTAAAAACTCGCCAGGTGAGCCTAAAAT
>NW_008824986.1:5787643-5788664 GCF_000699105.1 Pygoscelis adeliae | reverse complement strand
TGTTAGCTGTTTAAAAATCAAAATGAAGGCTTGGCTTAAAATAAAAAAATCAGATGCTGTGATATATCTTTAGTCACTGTTCTGTCTTTTTTGTGAGTGACTGACCAACATTCTGGTGTTGGCGTTGTCTTTATTCTGCAATTATACCATCAGGTTTATCTTTGCTAATAATTGGAGTGGGGAGGAGGGGAGAGCAAGGCTTATGTGTGCTATGATGATTAAAACAAATTCCACTTCTGGCAAAGTGGAGATCTCCAGATAGTCGTCTAACAAAGTGATGACCTTATATTTATTTTGCTTTTTTTGGGGGGGTTGGTTTGTTTTCCCTTGTGTGGATGTAGTGAAATCTTAATGTCAGATAATAGTGAGTTGGGTCTTCTATTAATTCTTGAGACACTGAGGTTTTTGAAAGTGCCTTGAACCCTACCCCCACCACTTGAATATTGTTCACTCTTCATGAGGCTTTCCCCACAGTCATGAGACTTTCGGAGAAGATTGTTTCCTGATCCCAGAAGGTGTGATGTTAAAGATTAAAAAAAACCCAAACAACCACAAAATAAACAACCCCAAACAAACAAGCAAAAATATCTCACAAAACAAACAAAAAACCCAAATACTGTCTTGTAACAACATGAGAATTGGTGCTGTTGGAATTTGTTTGAATTCTAATAGGAAAATAGGAATATAATAGTGATAAAACAGGTATAGACAGAAGACAGTATAACTAGTATCTGAGTTGAACTGAGGAGCTACTATGAATTTTGTAGTGTCTTTGAAGATGAGAAACTATAGATCTATGGTTTCTACTAATTGCAGCGATAAGAGTGCTTGCAGACTACACCAAGTTGGGTGGGAGTGTTGATCTGCTCAAGGGTAGGAAGGCTCTACAGAGGGACCTGGACAGTCTGGATTGACGGGCTGAGGCCAACTGTATGAGATTCAACAAGGCCAAGTGCCGGGTCCTGCACTTCGGCCACAACAACCCCATGCAGCGCTACAGGCTTGGGGAAGAGTGGCTGGA
>NW_008824986.1:5786409-5787185 GCF_000699105.1 Pygoscelis adeliae | reverse complement strand
GGTGGTTGAGTCACCATCCCTGGAGGTATTTAAAAGACGTGTAGATGTGGTGCTTAGGGACATGGTTTAGTGGTGGACTTGGCAGTGTTAGGTTAACGGTTGGACTTGATGATCTTAAAGGTCTTTTCCAACCTAAAGGATTCTATGATTCTTTTAATTTAGAAATGAATGCAAATGGGATATGGGGGATAAGTGAAGGGCAAAGCCAAGGGCAAAGCCAGCACTCTTGCCCTTGTGGAGGTGTTTGGGACCTGTTTGTTACAGTGGAGAACACAAAGGAGGTAAAGGGCCTGAGGAAGTAAAGCCACTCTCAGAAGTTTGGCTACAGATCCCTTTCATCTGCTGCCTGCATCAGACTGCAAATATCTGAGAACAGGGAGAATCAAGGTCAAGGGAAGCTGGATGTGGGAGATGACTAGGCAGCCTGTGCTGTGGGTAGGGCTGTCTGGACTAGTCTGGGACTAGACAGAAAACAGTTGTTAACGCTATAACTTGTAAAGCCCTGGATTTTGTGCTGCAACGTGGAGTAGAATTACATCATCTGCTGGGACAGCAGGATGGGAAGGTGTGCGTGCTGGTGGGAGGGATGAAGCTGGAGTCGCTGAGGTTACATCAGCCGGCGGTTGGCTTTCAGTCCATGCTCGCAGCGCTGATGTGGCTCCTGCTGCCGGGCGGCCGGGGATTGGCTGCGGCGGATCGGCTGGGTCTGCCTCCAGCTGCCTCTGCGGGAGCGCGGCCTCTTCTGTCTCCTGGTTTCCCTGCAGGTGCTGCTTCTC
>NW_008824986.1:5759411-5786399 GCF_000699105.1 Pygoscelis adeliae | reverse complement strand
AGCAGGAGGGGTCAGGTATGGAAATTCTGGTGGACCTAAGTGCTCGGACAAGGAGTGACACCTGTAGGTGTCACTGATAAACGTGCAACAAGTAATAATATGTCTGCCGTTGTATTTTTGTTAAGCTAAACTTCCTGTCTGTGCTTGAGTGGGTTCTGCTGCTTGCCCCTAGTGTGGATCGCTCGGTTCCTCGGCTTGCCCTTTCCGGGCAGGCAGCTGGAGGCCCTAGTGTGTCTCTAGTGCTGTTGCTGTACAGCCCTGCTTGTGCTGCTTAACTTATTTATAGACAAGGTATAACAAAATGGAACAATACTGAGCCTCCGCAGATGCTATTTTTTGAGATACTCAGATTGAAAGTATTAAGTGATATTTTGAACAGTTCTAATAGGCCAGTGGCAGGGTTTTATTCTGCTGCACAAGGCAACACCGATAGATGCTGGCTGCCGTGACCACACTGTCCTGCTGGAATGGATTCTTGGTAGAAAAGAATTGCAGGGTACATGTTGCTTTGAATTGCCTGTTCTCTTTGTGTATAACTTCTGTAGAACCTGGGCAAAGCTATGTGCGAACTGTTCTCAAGACAAGTTATTTGAAGCTTTATTTTAGTCAGTTCTTCTGAACTGGCTTCCTTCTGGGAAGGTTTCTTGGTTTTGAGTTTGCACTAAGAACTGCAGAATTTTTTTTTTTTCTTACAAAAGTTTTAGTTGGTAAGGTAACAAAGCTGTTTAAATAACAAAACCCCCTGAATGTTACAGAGGACTTATTTGTGTTATGGTAAAGACTTACTTCATTAAAATTGTGTACATTTCCTTGGAACTTGGTTTATCTCTGCTTAATTGCTTAAGTGTAGTACAGTATAGCTCTTTCTATAGGAGTTTGGTTTCCAGATTTTTTTTCACTTGTGGAATGTCCTAACGCTTAGTTGAGATATATAACATATATTTATATATAAAACTGTGAAAAAAGTTTATTTAATTTTATTCTATCAACTCACTGCAAATAGTTGTGGACATCCCATGGGCCTGCAGCCCACAGACTGAAAAATCGGTGTTATAGATTGTTGTTAAAGGCACCAGTTTTAGCATTTGAGACTTCTGATTGCTTGGAAAGGTGACTGAGTCTCTTTACGCTGATCTGGAACAGAATATAAACGTACTGTGCTACTTAACAGCTGTTGTGAAGATGATAAATTCATGAAAGCTAGCCAATAGTATCACTTTCTATGAGTGATAATATAAGGATAACTTTTATTTAAACAGATGATGGGAGAATGATATTTTTAAGAGTCAGTTTTGGAGACTAGTTTAGAAGGAGTAGGTTTTCCTGGTAATGAAAAAAAAAATTTTTTAAGCTGATGCTAGAGTCTTGGAGAAATACCTGAATAATGCATTTTGCATTTCTTTTTATTGCTTCCTCCCCTCCAAGTAAGGCAGAGGGATTTTTTGTTTGTGTTTTTTTTTTTTTTTTTAAATTATGTACCTTCTTTTGGTTTGTTACTGAAGACCAGAACCCAGGTATGTAAATGGTGGAAATGGGAGTGGACTGGAAAATGAGGATTGAAATTAACTTTAAATCCTTGATTGAGTGGGAGGAGAGAAAGGAGTAGTTCTGCAGCCTCGGACTAGCCTGAAAGAAAGCTTGTAATTTTCAGTGTGCCTTGTGCTCTGTCTGTGCTTTCTGGCAGCATCATTCCCATTTCATGTGTCTCTTTTTCTTTTCTTGATGTATGTTGCTGCTTTAAAATTTCCATTTCTGTCTTCTTGTTAACTTAGTCTCCTTGCCTTTTCTCACAAGCTAGTTTCAAAAATGTGCTATTTCTTTCTAGTCTTTTTCCTTCAAAAGGTCCATGCTGTCTGCCACTTCTCATTCCTCATTGTCTGCTCACTCTTAGCAAAGTTGTCTCTGGCAAAGAGAAACAGGAGGAAGTCTTCCAGAAGGTCAAGGTTGCTCTTAGTTGCAAGCAGCCCTGCAGTGAGAATGTGAAGTGGTTCTCTGGCAGATCAGTAGGAGCAACCAAGGAGACAACAGAGCTTGATCTAGTTAGTAAGGGTCTGTATTCTAATGACAGTGCAACACCAGGTGAAGATTATTACTGTAGTGGGAGTCGAAGGCCTACAGGAGAGGTTGTAACAGGAAACGTTTGGGGGTGAAACTTCAGGTAGAGTGCCTGGTTCTGTTCCCTAAGGGAGATGGTCTGTGAAGGGAGCTGAAGAGGAACAGGCAGTTCCACTCAGGATAATTGTGGAGGAAGGGGTTCTGGATAAAGGACCTGCCATTTGCCAGTTCAGGTTGTCAGGAGCTGCTGGACTCTGAGCATCCCCCTGAGACACAACTAAGATCCTACTGGGAAGATGATGGCTGGCAGTAGATGCCAGGGTGAACGTCAAGGTGGAAGAGTCAAACAGCCAGACATATGAACAGTGGGAATTGTTGTACCCCCCAGAGGCAGGTGCATGAGGTGCCTGGTAAGGGTTGAAGGAGGGAATGTCTAGTCGGTACTGTTCACCAGCTCCTTTTATGCTTGCCCTGTTATGAGAAGAAAACTTGGATTACTTGCTCAGTTGTATCATCTGCTCAGAGTCCTTTGTCTTTCTCATCCTGGCAGTGGTCAAGACTGCCATATCAGATGAAATACAGAACTGGAGGGACATTGCAGATTAATATTGTTAAAATGCTGTGCTATGTAATCTTTACTAGACAAAACAGGAGAACCATTATCTGCTGGTGTCTCCCTCGTCTTATATAGAGGTGTATATTTTGGTAAGGATTGTAATGAGTGTATAATAATAATACACTGATGCAGGGTAGTGAAGCAACTTCAAGTGTTCATGTACACGTATGCCAGAACTGCCAGGTGCTCTAATTGTCATGGTATTTGTAATAGCAGTCTTCCAATGCGGTTACTATGAGCTCTCCTTGTCCTTTCTTCACTACCTTCTCCCTACCACAGCTTGTGCAATGTTGTTTGCTCTGATCCAATGGTGCAGAGGGATAGATTGAAAGCAAGTAAAGGAAGCAAAATTTTGTAAAAGGGGAGGGAGAGGTTTCATGGCTTACGCACTGTCTGGAAGAACTGGATTCTTGTTAATCTCCGTTGTTTCCTTTGTGATACTAGTTGCATTACTTCAACTAGACCTGTCATAGGAAGTTGCTAATTGTGTATCTCTTGTTTGTTGGGTACTTGCTCTAGTGGATTTTGAGTTACAAGAATCCTGAGTGTTTACAAGTTCAGTCAAGAGAAACTAATGCCAAATACCTTGAAAATTGGTGTCCTTACTTGTAATCACGGTTAACATCTTGTCATTTGGTAGTGCGCAGGGAAAAGTGAATCAGCATATCTTCTATATTGAATAGGGCTGAGATCCCCTATGAGAAGTATAGTAGATGCTCTGTTGTGGGGTGTATGGAGAAGTCTGGATGATACAACCTCTCTACATTTTTGGTTTTTTTTCTTCCAGGCTTCTCTGTGGACAAAGTTATGACTTTTCTCCATTGTAGGTACACTCACTAGTAGTCTTTTCCCTTCTTGGGGAACCATGTTTTGTTCTTGACCTTTAATAATGATCTGCCAGCAGGTAGGGAACAGGGGACTTCAGTTCTTCTAAGTCACAGTCTGAGAATTCTGCAAAATAGAGAGAGCGGGCTGTCTTGCACAAGGAAATTGTGTTAAGACTGTGCAGGACAAAGGAGTTGGGATGGGGGGCTGGGTGAGGAGAGAAACATAGATGGAAATTCACTGATATTTAACTGGTTTCCCCCCCGCTTCCTTTTAACTTACAGATACCCTTGATTTGCAGAAGGCATCTCAAAATGTTGTGTCGAGCTGCTCTGAGCCCTCTTGTCCGTTCCCCTGGATGGTGCTTTGTGTTATCGCCACATGCCATCGCAGCCATTTCCCGTTTATGTATGTATGAGAGAAAGCACACGTTTCTAATAACGTTGGTCAGTATGTGTCTGGGCATGCCTATGCTCTTTCCTATGTTGAAAGGAAAATCACCTCATTAACATAATTCAAAACTTACAACCTCTGGAGTGAGCTGCAGTTGAAGCTCTACTTTCTTAATGTTACTTTCTCCCTTATAATATTCAGCTGGATGTTTGAGAGGGTGTATTTTTTCATTCTGACGTGCATTTCAAGCAAAAAAATCAGTTGTGAAAGTACTGCTACTGTAGAAGTTCTTTATTTCAACCTCATACATTCCTGGAAAACAAGATCTGATTATGCCTGCTCCCCCATCTGCATTTTCAGCCCACAGATGTCTTGAGCAAAGCAAGGTGTGAAGCTCAAGTTTATTCCATTTAGATAAAAGTGGAAAGATGCTTGCAGGACACCTGGGTGTAAATACATAGGTGCCCTGTAAATAGTTGTTTCCTGAAAACCTAACTTGAGAGAACCATTCACTGTCTATTTGATTAGTGGTCTGAAATAGAGAAGGCAAGGATAGATGGAGTGTATTAGATCAAGAGATTAACTGTTTACCGTTGTATGCAAGATTAATTTCCCATTGGTCTGTGTGTTAACAGTTCTCTTTTGTTGATATTTATATGAATTAATAAATGTTGAAATCTTGAAAATACTAAACTTGTTTTTTCTGAGCTATAGCTCTGACTTCTGCATATGTAGTATTTCTAAATATTCTGCGTTTTCTAAAGTCAGTAAACTACTCATAGTTAACACTATGAAAATTATTCCTTAGTATTGACAGTAGTCAGTATCCGGTATTGGAGCAACTCTGGTTATTTCATCAGTTGCATGCTAAAGCTGGACTGAGCGTTTATCACAGTTTTCTTTTGTTCTCCACTGTTTCTGTTGTGATCCTGTTCAGCTCGTGTGTACTTTGAAATTCTGCTTCTTTAGAAGCAAGCCTCATGCAGGTTACGTAAAAGGATCTGCAGTGCCAAATACTTAAGTCTTTTTCATATGTTTCCCCTCCTTTATTAAGGAAGGGAAACTGTTGACAAGGTACTGGATAAGAAAACTAAATGCCTAAAACCTATTTGTCCAAAAAGTTGACTGGATGGCTATATCAGTTTCTCCGTAATTGCATATGAAGCAAGTTAATGGGCTTGCATCACCAGAAATGTTTTGCATATGTAACATGGGAGATGATGTCACATCTCAGTCCAGTCTAAAATAACTAAAAAAGATAGGTTTATGCAGTCATAGAGCAAGGTTAGCAATTAGGACTTTAGTGGAGATGAATGAAATTCTCTGTTTGTTCTAGAATCGTCATCTTTTTTCCTTGTTTTTCTGAAAGAATAAGCGGTTTGTTTTCAGGTACTGGTTATCCCTCAACAGCTGCTGCCTTGGAACCTTCTAAACCCTGAAGCTCTAGCCAAGAGAATTGGGAATAAATTGTTTTTACTCCTTTCTGGTAATACTGTGTGGAATAGGCAAATACTATACAGTAATGTATAATGCTGGAAAGAACAGTTAAATTGGACTCCTTCACCTATTCTTTCATATGTATTGTAGGCCTTATTTACAGTCACAAGAATTCCCTCATGAAAATGAGGGGCAAATGAAACTCATCTCCAAATTCCATTTTCTACTTTTATGTGTGTGACATGTTAGTGCAACCTTCAGTTATGTTTAATCATTTAAGCTGCTTCTGCATGTATGAACATGTGTATGACTTATTTAAAACATTGTTTAATGACAAGTTTTTCTGTGGCACTATGTTCATTCCTGTCTTTCTCCACTAGAAGTAACACCCAGAATAGTCACTTTAGGTTATAAATTAATCTATTTTATATTATAGAGCATCAAAATCAGAGAGACTGAACAGATTAAATAGAAACAGATAACTCTGACGATCGCATAGGATTCAGTTTACTGATTTGTAAAGAAGCCTCTACATCTTCAGATGACATATTGGTTAGGATTGACTAGAATCGTTGGAAGGGACCTACAATGATCATCTAGTCCAACTGCCTGACCAATTCAGGGCTGACCAAAAGCTAAAGCATGTCATTAAGGGCACTGTCCAAATGCCTCTTAAACACTGACAGGTTTGGGGCATCAACCACCTCTCCAGGAAGCCTGTTCCAGTGTTTGAACACCCTCTCAGTAAAGAAATGTTTCCTGATGTCCAGTCTGAATCTCCCCTGGTGCAGCTTTGAAAGATTCCCATGCGTCCTGTCCCTGGATCCCAGGGAAAAGAGATCAGCACCTCCCTCTCCAGGTCCCCTCCCCAGGAAGCTGTAGAGAGGTCGTCCCTCAGCCGCCTCCTCTCCAAACTAGACAAACCCAGAGTCCTCAGCTGCTCCTCAGAGGACATGCCTTCCAGCCCTGTCACCAGCTTTGTTGCCTTCCTCTGGACGCATTCAAGGACCTTCACATCCTTTCTAAATTGAGGGGCCCAGTACTGCACACAGTACTCAAGGTGAGGCCACAGCAATGATAAATACATTGAGATAATCACCTCTTTTGACCGGCTGGTTATGCTGTGTTTGATGCACCCCAGAATGCGGTTTGCCATCTTGACTGCCAGGGCACACTGCTGGCTCCTATTGAGCCTTCTGCAAACCAGCACCCCCAGATCCCTTTCTGCAGGGCTGCTTTCCAGCCACTCCTCTCCCAGTCTATACTTGTGCCCAGTGTTACTCCGTCCCTGGTGCAGAATCCAGCATTTGGACTTGTTAAATTTCATGCCACTGATGACTGCCCAATGCTGCAATCTATCTGGATCCCTCTGCAAGGCTTCTTGTCCCTGGAGAGTCAACAGCACCTCCCAGTTTAGTATCATCAGCAAAATTGCTAGCGGTGCAGTAAACTCCTGCATCCAGATCATTGATAAATATATTGAACAGCACTGGCGCTAGGATTGAGCCCTGAGGAACACTGCTGATGATTGGTCGCTAGCCAGGTGTAGTCCCATTCACTACAACCCTTTGAGCCCCACTGTCCTGCCAGTTCTTCACCCAGCGCACTGTGAATCTGCTCATCTCACTGTTGGACAACTTGTCCAGCAGGGTGCTGTGAGGAACAGTATCAAAAGTCTCACTAAAATAAAAAAAACCTACATCCACTACCTTCCCTTCATCCACTGGGCAGGTGACCTTATCATAGAAGAATATCAAATTAGTTAAACAGGACTTTCCCTTTGTCAACCCATGTTGACTGTGCCTGATGATTGCATTGTTCTTTAAATGTCTTTCCATAGCATCCAGTATGGTGATCTCCATAATATTTCCATGAACGTGTGCCATCTTTTGACTAAGTTGCACTTTTGGTCCCAGAGTGTCGTGTCAGTAGCCATTTTTTTCTGTAATTGCATCAGAAGTGTTCTCTCTTTTGCTATACTGGTATTTTTGAGACTGTTGACCTGCTTTAAAGCAGTTTCTGAATAGTAATACAAGAAGAACTAGATGGAGGATAAGGAAATGTGGTTTCAAATTTTTTCAAGTAATACAGCTTATCCATATTATATTAATTTTCCAGTTGACAAATTTGGGTTGCAGGTTCTTATCTGCGCGACTCCTTCTTCAGACACAATTCACTACGATGTGCAAAACTTCATATAAAGTATGTTGGAAGTGCTTATCCATCTGCCTTCATTCCTTCAGCTTAACTCTGGGACTTTATGTGTTTGGGTCCACCTCTTTGTCAAATAGAAAGAATCCGGACTGTTCCTTGTGATTGTACCTTAATAGTTACTATTCTCTTTAATCTGCTGTGCTGATAGTGGTCTTACTGTCCTTTGCAGGCATTTTGAAAACAAAGATTTTGCTGAGAAATGTTCCCTAGCTCACTGACTTGGGTGAAATGCCAGCCTTATGTATCTTGCATCTTACCTGAGTAATGCTGTGACTGTACCTTCTCCCTCCAATGCCTATTTATCCTATAGGAAGGTGACTTCCAGGTTGTATGTCTGTCATCCCCCTTCTGCTGCCCCTAATAGAGCAACGTACAAAAATACCTGACTTAGAGATGTTGTAAAAGCTGTGTTTCTTTTCTTTCCTAACGGTCAAGCTTTCTGCACTACTACAGACAGGAAAATTCTCTAACTGTGTCTAATGAAGCAAGGCAAAGGACTTTTTTTTTTTTTAAACTTTTACTTCTGATGCGAGCTGTATGTGAGCTATTCTATGGATTCTATGTACGGGCTTTTTTACAGTGTCCTTCAGTTTGGTCTTCTAGATTCCCAGAGTCAAAGCTCTGTGACACATGGGATACTGCCTTGTATACCTTAGGGATAGTTAGTGCAGCTCAGATATCATTGGTTCTCACTTTATTTTGGTGACTTGAAAGTTAGCTTCTCATTCCCAGTCACTGAGAAGTGTGTATTGTGAGCTTTAGCCTTGGAAAGGGAGGAAATGTTACATGATTTCAAGGGCTTAAAGTCTGAATGAAACACTTAAAACTGCTTTTTTTTTTTCTTTCTTTCTTTCTTTCACCACAGATCTGCCTCACCATAACCAAAGATTAAGGAATGAATCCATCCGTTGTTGGAGCAACATCCCATTTATCACCATGCCACTCAGCCGTGCACATGGAAAATCATTTGCACACCGCAGTGAGCTGAAGCATGCAAAGCGGATTGTAGTGAAGCTGGGTAGTGCTGTTGTGACTCGAGGGGATGAGTGTGGCTTGGCCCTTGGGAGGCTGGCATCTATTGTAGAGCAGGTAAATCTGTGACTGAAGTGGAATGTTTGTTTTAACTTCAGATACATGGTGATTGTTGGATGGCACAGAAGATTGTAGAAAAAACTCATAAAAGAATGATGGCCCTTTAAAGCAATGTGTTGCTCTTCCCCCTTTTCATCCCCCTGTGCTGTGGTAGCATAAACCATGTAACTCAGTAAATCAGTGTTTGAAGGTGTGGTAGGTTGACCCTGACCAGCAGCTAAGCACCCACACAGATGCTTCTTTGCTCCCCACACCTCTTCCCCACCACCAGTCAGATTGGAAAGAAAATAGGAAGAGCAAAAGTAAGAAAATTCATGGGTTGAAATAAAGACAGTTTAATAAGTGAAGGAAATGGGACAAGAAACAAGTTATGCTCACTCACTACCTCACACAAGCAGACCAATGCCCAGCTAGTCCCCGAGTGACGGCCACCTTGAAGACAACCCGCTGCCCTTTCCTATTCTGCTACCCCAGTTTTATTACTGAGCATGACGTAATATGGTATGGAATGTCCCTTTGGCCAGTTCATGTCAGCTGCCCAAATGTGTCCTCTCCGAACTTCTTGCCCAGCCCCTAGCCCACCTGCTGTGATGGGACACAGTGGGGAAAAAGAAAGCCTTGATGCTGTGCCGGTACTGCTCAGCATGGGAAAAAGAGAAGGCTTTGATGCTGTGCAAGCGCTGTTTAGCAATAGGCAAAACATCAGAATGTTATCAACATTATTTTAGTTCTGAAATCCAAAACACAGCACCATATGGCCCCCTATGAAGAAAGTTAACTCCATCTCGGCCAGACCCAGTATAGAGGGACAGATTTGCACAGTGACATTTTTAGGCAATAGGTAAAGACATGACTGGGGCATTAGTTGGATCTAGTGGGAAGGTGGCACTGAAGTTTGTGAAGTCTGCAGAAAGAGTAGACCCTTCCTGATTATCTGAGCATTTGCAGATTTTCTCCAGGAGAAAGCTTGAAACCTCATTACTTGTAGGAAAAACTGATGGGATCAACTCATGGATTGGTTCTCCAAAATGAAGTTATGACTTTGGGGGGGATTGGACATGTTTTCTCTGGGAAGTAAAGTTAACATAATAAATTAAATTCATGTAAGACATTTAGCTTTAGAGCTTTGAAAGGAATCTGGCCAGATGCATGTAAGGAAGAAGTAATTAAAAGCTGTACTATTGGAGTTAGCTTCTTCACTTCTAGAATACGAAGTTACAGTATAATGGCAGCTTTGGGAATGGATGGTGAATAAGAAGGTTAGTGGAAGGTACAGCTGCTACTTTACAGCTTTTTCATGTCTTATCTTTCCTTATCTGTAGCAATGGAGGTGGAAAGGCGAGGGGCATAGAAGTATTACCATGTAATATGTATTGTTAAAATTCAAGCATGACTCTGTCATAAAAACTGGTATTATGAAAAGAAAGTTTAGCCAAAGCTACAGGTTGCAGACAGTCCTTTGCATAGCTCCTAAGTGCCTAGGAAGGTGTGCAGGAGTATCTTAGAGGGTGGTTGCCTTGCTTTGCACATCCATGGATAAAGCAAAACACTTGTGTCTGCAAGAACTGGTGAGCATAAGGTTGTCTATAATAGCCAGAACTGTCATGCTAGCCGTGATCATACTCCAGCCCCTGTTTTTTATGTTCTGTACTTACAGGTGTCAATGCTGCAAAATCAGGGCCGAGAGATGATGATTGTCACCAGCGGTGCTGTAGCTTTTGGAAAGCAGCGGTTGCGTCATGAGATCTTGCTTTCTCAGAGTGTGAGGCAAGCACTTCATTCAGGCCAGAGTCAGCTAAAAGATATGGTGAGTGGCTGGGGGCACTCCCGCTTTTCCTTGAACGTTGGGTAGTACCTGCTCAAGTCAATGCCTGTTCTTTATCTTTGTAGGCTATTCCAGTATTGGAGGCCCGAGCCTGTGCAGCAGCTGGCCAGAGTGGACTAATGGCTCTGTATGAGGCCATGTTTACGCAGTACAGCATCTGTGCAGCTCAAGTAAAGGATTCCTTCTTTCCTAGACTGACTTGCTACTTCAGTCAGCGATGGAATTGTTCTTGGATTTTTTCCATGTTTTATATGCTGCTATCTTTACTGTAGTCTTGCATTTCCATTGCCATCCTACTTCTGGGGCTTATTATTGTAGCGTAAATGGTAGCTTATACAGGAGTGCCTTGCTAAGGATTTCTGAAATGGAGTTATCTATCGTCAAGGTGAAGCAAATAGGCTTTTTCTTTTTGGAGTTCGTGTGTGTCCTGCTCTGATGTACGGGGGGGAGGGGTCTGTTAAGGTCTCTTCACAAAAGGTAAAGCTGGTGATCCAAAGTGGGGGTTTAAAAATCACAAGTGGCTGAACTGCCACACATTCTGTAAAGCTGACAGAAGTGCATATCCATACTTCAGAACTTGCTGTCCATCTGCTCCTCAAACTTTTCTAACTTGTGGGTGATGGTATCCCTAGCCTGGGTCTTCTGCCTATACTGAATGCTGCAACTGTATTAATTGAACTACTTTGAAAGACACTTTGCTTATCTTAAATACTCTTGAGAATACAGAATTGCATCAACTGTAAGGCCTTATTTGTTTAGACACTTTTAATGAATTTAAGAGCTTAGTATGAAGTCTCGCTTGGAGGAACTTCTTCCTGTAATATAGTATAGCTGATATCACTAAAATGTTTACAGTATAGCTAACAATCATTATAGGTTGCGCTGGATTAAAATCTTGTTCAAGTCTGCAGACAACTATAATTCCTTCAATTTAAAAGAATTAATTGCCCGTGCCAAAAAAGTCAGTGTACACATTGATTCCAAGTGCTATTGTAACATTTGTGTGGTAGAGTTGTTTGCTTAGTTCTCAAATGTTCAATGGCGGAGTAAAAATGAAAAAAAGGTCTCTTCAGAGCAGACATTGAGGTTTTTTGTCTTAAAATACCAAAAAGAAAGGGGTGGCGTCTGCATGCAGGAGGCTTTAAGACCAAGATTCTTCTAGAGCTGAAGAGAAGTCTTGAGACAAAGCATGCCTTCTGCTTGCAATGGTAGAAACATTACACTGGGAGGGAAAACAGGAAAGGCAGTGTCTTGAGTAATCTATTGAATTGTTTAGGGTCTTAGTAGTTATTATCAGCATCTATGTTCTGCTTTGTTTTCTTCTCAGGAAAAGTGGTAGGCTAAGTATATATTAATTTTTTTCCTCCTTTTAGATTTTAGTCACCAACCTGGATTTCCATGATGAACAGAAGCGTCGGAACTTAAATGGGACATTGCATGAGCTCTTAAGAATGAATATTGTCCCTATAATTAACACTAATGATGCTGTTGTTCCACCTCCAGAGCCAAACAGTGATCTGCAGGGGGTAAATGTGGGTAAAGTATTGCAAGGGGGTGGATCCTGCTTGTAGATGGTACAGCAGTAATGTGTACTTCACTAGTGCCATAATCAGGGACCTCTGAAGCCTGCAGCAGGGAAACAAACATACAAAATTAGTAACGTGGACAGAGAGTGCTGGAAGACTGTGCTGACCTGTCTGTTTCTGGCATGACACAGTGCTGTGGAGTAGAAGCAGGGCAGATGATGTCTGCTCTGCCAAAAGCAAGCATGCCCAGTTTGGTTTTCACTGAACAGTTGAAGTTGGAAGGGACTTCTGCAGGTCGTCTAGTCCAGCACCCCTGATTAAAGCAGGGTCAGTTAGTACCTCTTGTCCTGTCACTGGGCACCAAGGTGGAGAATGCAGGTACTGATCACACTGCTTGTCATTTTGATACCACTTTACTGCGTTCCAAAAGCGTATCAAAGATCGCCTTCTAAGCTTCCAGTGGGGGTGAACAAAGTAGCTCAGAAGGACTTGGTAGTGCTGCGGTAGCTTGCTTTTGTATGTTGCAGCCAAGTATTTCCTAGTTCCTCCCACTATTCAGTGCTGCTGATATGCATGTGCATTGCAGGTGATTAGTGTGAAGGATAACGACAGTCTGGCAGCACGACTGGCTGTGGAAATGAAAACTGATCTCCTGATTGTTCTCTCAGATGTAGAAGGTTTGTGAGTAATTTCTTTACTTTCTTGTTTTATTGAAGTACATCAGATAGTCAAACCAACCTGTATTCAAGTTTTACTGATCTCTTCAGTTCATATCTTTTACAGGGACAATTACAACGTACCACATAACTCCTTAAGGCATATACCCAATGCTGATGCTGTTGCATAAGCCAAAGACTGTCTGCCACACTGTTGAATCTGGGTGGGTGAGAATGCACGTGAACTTGAGACTTGTTCCAGAACCCAGAATACCATATGCACTATGGTACTTCTGCTAGCTTCTCAGAATTGTATGATATAGTCATGAGTAATATGCAGGATAAAGGCTATCTGTTTAGAATCAGGAGTATAAGCCAAATACTATTCTACAATAGTTTGTTTCTTCTGGCAGCAGGTTCTGTCTTTCAGTGAAGTACAGGTACATTACAAGGCCTGGTCACTGCCTTCCAGATACCTGGAAGTTGCTAGCTTTTTCTGTCTCCCAGACATTTGGCTTACACTGCTCTAGTCTTCTGAGCTGTGCTGCTGTGACATGTCTGTCACCTATGGATGTTGAAGTTCCTTTTCTAGAGAGAGGAGGGTAGTGGCTGCAGTTTCAGATCAGTGCAGTCCATAATCACCCAAGTCACATAGTCTTTTCATCTTTTCCAGATGGGTTTCTTGCAGTGGATCCTGGGCTTTGGCACATATTGTAGGCCCTGAGAAGGAAGGAGATGCCTTTCCATAAACACAGTTTCTTTTAGCAGATTCAGCTGGATTTCATGGTTGATTCCAGTTGAAATGACTGTCTGAGAACTTGTAAAAAAAATTAATACCCAAGACCCCCATCCTCCAAGCTTATTCATTCAATGCGACATCTTGTTTATAGAAAGATGTGTGTCCTCTCCTTCCCAAGCTATCAAGGAAGGACACAGATAGTCTGCACTTGTGCTCTCTAATTTGTAATACCAGTATTTGTTCACATAGAATTTCTGGAATGTGTGGTGGTAGAGTTTAGGTTTAATGTGTTAGGTAAACCAAAGCATCATTCAACTCCAAACATAGTTACATAAAATTATTAGATTTAAAAAAAAATTAAGAGTATGTCTCTGTAGTGTTGAGTTCCTTTTTAGCAGAATTCAATTGTTACCCTTTTTACATATTTCTGAATTGCCCAGTTTATCACTGTACAACCCAGCATTCAAGAATATCCTCTGAGATTTTGGTGAGGAGGACTACCCTTTGCCTGTTCAGTTGTGGGCTTGTATATGTAAGCCCTGATTTTGAACATATAAAAGCTGGAAACTGTCTCTGTAACCTCAACCAAATGTCACTACCTCCCAGCTTGCATGCTGCTATTCAGCATGTGGGTTTTTGGTTTCTTATTCGTTATGCTTTTGGTAAAGCTATACTTCTTGAGTCTGCCTGTTAAGTGTTTCGTGCTTTCAGTCACACAAAAAGCAGGGTTCAGTGAAACTTTTCAATCCTGTAAAGTGGAGTACAGCTTTTCAGCCTCATGGAATTTTTTTTTTCTTCTTTTTCATGAGTGAGCTTTGGAGATGAGGGTATATAACACTAACAGATTTTTATTTTTCATTTCAGGACTCTTTGACAGCCCTCCAGGATCTGATGATGCAAAGCTCATTGACATATTCTACCCAGGAGACCAGCAGTCTGTAACATTTGGAACCAAATCCCGGGTGGGAATGGGAGGCATGGAAGCCAAGGTAGAAATATGGAACATTTGTTATTGGGAAGGAAAGGGAGATGTGGGAAAGGAAGATAGGTGAGGTGATTGTGCTGCCATTCAGATGGATCTTGACAGGTTGCAGAAATGGGCAGACAGGAACCTTATGGAGTTCAATAACGGGAAATGCCGAGTCCTATCCCTAGGGAGGAACAGCTCCATTCACTGGTATGGGCTGTGGAGTTGACTGGCTGGAAAGCAGGTTCGCTGAAAAGGCTGTAGGGGTCCTGGTAGACACCAAGTGGAACGTGAGCTAGCAATATGCCCTTTGGGCAAAGCAGGCCAACAGCATCCTGGATTGCATTAGAAAGAACATAGCCAGCAGGTTGAGGGAAATTATTATTTCCCTCTACTCAGCACTAGTGAGACCACATCTGTAGAGTTGTGTCTGGTTCTGGACACCACAGTACAAGAAGGACATGGCATACTACAGTGAATCTAATGGAGAGCCATGAATATGATTAAAGAATTGGAGCATCTGTCACGCTAGGAGAGGCTGAGAGCTAGGGATGTTTACCCCGGAGAAGAGAAAGTTTGTGTGTAAATACCTGAAGGGAGGGTGTAGAGAAGACAGAGCCAGACTCTTCTCAGTGGTATCCAGGGAACAGACAAGAGGCAATGGGCACAGACTGAAATACAAGAAATTAAATTGAAATGTAGGAATTTTACGGTGAGGTTGCTGAGGCATTGGAGCAGGTTGCAGAGAGAGCTTGTGGAATCTCAGTGTTTGGAGATGTTCAAAACCTGACTGGATGGTGTCTTGAGTAACTTGCTCTAGTTGACCATGCCTTGAGCAGGTAGTTGGATTATATGATCTCTAGAGATCCTTTCCAGTCTCAGCTATTCTTTGAGTACCCTGGAACGGTGTATGGGTTCCTTTAGCTTCTCTCTTAAGTCTATGTGGATTGAAAAGAGCAACTAATGAATTACATTCCAGTAGTTTGTAAAATGTGACATTTGGAACTGTATTTTGGTGTTTTAAATTAAAATAAGAGTCGTTCCTCACTTCTTTCTTATGTGATAATCCAAAGGGAATCCCTGTCACTTGAGTCTGATATGATACCTCTGTCTCCTTTCTGAGCTTGTACATGTGCTGTTTCCTTCTGAAGGATATATTGGTGCAGACCAAGGTACTTTAGTTCTTGAGTACAAGATTAGTAGAGGTAGGAGGGCTGATGGTTTCTAGTACTGTGTACAGCTGGATGCCCTCAGTATTCATTGCTGTGAGGGCATAAACATGGGTGTGGTGTGAGACTTCAGCATATGTCTCTCATGGTGCAGGGATATGCACTACGGTAGTATTAATTGGTGCAGGTTTCCTAAGGACACTTTTGGAAGGTTGTCTGTGAAAACTGAAGTAGATTTTGACTAAGCAGGGAAAGACCAAAGTGAAATTCTTCACCAGTTATTTTATGTTTTATTTCCTTTTCTGAAGAATCAGGTAAGGCATACTTCAGTATCAGAGCGTGGATTGGAAGGTGGCAAAAGGAGGAGGCATTTGAGTGTTGTATTTGTAATTAATGGGATGTACAGAGCTTATTTAGAAACAACTTTCCCTTGATCTGGCTTCTGGAATAGTTTAAATGAATCCAGGTATTCATCCCCCCATAAGGGGAAAGCTGCTAAGGTCAGGGAGTACTTGTATTGTAAAAATAACAATGTTAGAGATATTTGGTATCTTTAAATCTGAGTCACATAGAGGCAAATCTCAATGCTGCTGTTGTAACAAAAATTTGTTACAGTTGAGAATTGCATGATATTTCTGGAAAACTGTCACATCAATAATAGAACAAACAGATGGTAGATCAAAGTACAAATCTTGATTATCAGCATGAAACTTGAGCAAAAATGGAGCAGTTGATGGTCTTGTGGTAGTCAAGAGTTTGATGTGATAGGTATATCTGACAGGTTGTGTCTCCCAGTGAGTATGGACCGTAATACCTAATTGTAGAACCATATTAGGAAAGTGTAGAAGTGAGGAAGCAGAGAAGCTTTTGCAGTAAAATAAATGACACGTAATTAAATATAGTGGTGGGATAATGCTGCCCATACCTTGGTCGGGAAGAGAAACAAAGGAGACCATAGGCAGTACCTCTTCAGCAGGTAACATCTGGGATTTGGGTTTGTGTTTTTGTATTTTGGTATGGACCAGTGAAATGTTGGAGGGGGGGAAATTTTAGAGAAATCATGTTGTGATGCCTTAAACAGTGGCTCAGGTGTGTGGAAAGAGGCTAATCTTAGGACTAATCAGTACATGGGGATTTCAAAGGACCCTTACTAATAAGGTAATCCTGCTCTAAGCTTAACATTCTGTAGAAGGACTAAGCAAACTTGAGTATGCCAACACTGAAGTTCAGAAAGGGAACTCATGTTGCCCTTCATGTTAGGGCAATGCCTACAAAGATATTGCCCCTAAATTTCATACAGTTCTTGTTGATCATGATGCCTGTCTCCCCACCCACTCTCCATGACAGCCTTCAGCACACAGGTGATCTGGTAGTATCATTGATTTCAGTTCCCATCTGTCTGTGGACATCAGATTGTTCTTGTTCCAGACTTCCTTCTTGCCTTAGATCTTACGCGTGTTGCTGCTATGCATTGCTTAGTACGCTGAGGTCCTGACCTTTGAAGATGACTCCTAAATGCTCTACTTATAGAATCCTCCTCCAAAATAACAACAAAAAGGGGGAAGAATGCCAAATAAAATCATATAATTCAAAACTGAAGAAGTGCAAAGTCTTCAAATAGAGCCTACTGAAAGAAACAACTATTAAGACAATAGGTGTACTCCCAAGCAAAAATTAGAAGCAAAAAAATAAAAAATCCCATGAGAACATGAATAGGAAATGTGAACAAAGTAAGTAAAAACTTTGTGTGGAAACCCGAGTAACTCTTCAGCAAACTTCATAGCTTCACCAAAGGGTTATAAACAATGAGAATACCTCTACATCTTAAGCAGACCCACAAGGAGTGCTTAGGCTGATCAAACTTTAAGGGAGTAATTCAGACAGCTAAAGGTATTGAATAATATTTTAATGTTATATGGTAATGGCTAGGACCTGAGCAAGAAGAGTGCTCCGCAGTGGAAGTAATATCATGTGGTCACTTAAAGTGGATTAATTATTGATGGCTAATCAATGTCAGGGAAATAGGCAACAGAATCTTTTCAAAAAAGAAAAGTGGGTTTCTTCAAACAGTAACAAGAACTTGCAACATAAAGTAATGGCGAAAAAGAACATATGACCAAAGTGCCCTTGCAGAAGTCTTGAAAAAAGCAGGCTGTTAGGAAAAGTTGAAGTACGCTCATAAAGTGGCAGCTAGTTAAGGAAGGGAGGGTAGAGCGCAAATACATGTTCTCATTCAATGCTATATTATGGAAATTCCTGAAGTGTGTTAAATGCTTTTTGAAAGCATAAGTGATCATTCTGGAGATCAAAGTGGAGCAATAAGTCTTGTTGAGAGTGATGACTCAAATAACAAGTGAATTTCCTGGAAATGGCTCTATCCTTCACTGTAGGTGAAAGCAGCTCTGTGGGCCCTCCAAGGCGGCACCTCTGTAGTGATTGCAAATGGAACCCACCCAAAGATCTCGGGTCATGTCATCACAGATATTGTGGAAGGGAAAAAAGTTGGAACTTTTTTTTCAGAGGTAAAACCTGCAGGTGAGTACAGAGGTAATGTGTACATTGAGAGTTGTAGAGATTTCACAAAAGGTTAGAGTTAAAATTTGGCTAGACCTGTACAATAACTGGGAAACCACACTGTGCTTGAAAAATGGATTTTGAAAGGTATTTTCGAAAGTAGGAATAGAAAATGTTGAATCCTCTGCTCTGGTTCCCTCCAGCTGATAAACTGCTGCATCAGACTTGCATTTGAAGAATGCAATGAGTAGAATTTTTACCTTTTTTAGTCTTAGGGGTTATCATCTAGTATTGAAGATTTCAGTGTGAAAATGTAGACATAGAATGTGCTGCTGAACTAAGATAGTGTTTAGTTTTACTTCTTATCATAAACTCCTTTTACAACTCAGTCTTCTGGTATGGTGGGTAGGAATGTTTTCCTGCCACTGCATTGCTGGGATGGTGTAACAGCTGCTGGAGAAAGTCAAGCCAAAGATCCGTGACCTTAGCAGAATAGGACAAGTATGGAGTGATACTTTTGACTTGCGCTTTAAGCCAAACAAATTTCTTTGTGTATAATAATCCTCAATGCATTTCTTGTATGAATTTGTTGAATCATTCTTTGAACCTATGTAAAGACTTAGCATCCGCAGGGCTCTGTGTCACGATAGTCACAATCTAGCCTTAACTAGATCCTGTGTGTAAACTCTGGAGCTAGAACTATGTGAAGAACTGCTTGCTTTAGTTTGGAGTTGGGGTGGTGGAGAAGGTTTTGAATTTTCTTCTTGATAGCTTCATTTGATGCCCCTACTGCCTGTATGGGCAATCAACCCCTGTTTAACTTCGAAGATGTGAGACATCATCTTTCCCCTCATCATCTCTCTTCCACATGAAAGAGGTTTGGTCTTAGACATTTTGTACCAAAGTTTTTCCAAAAACTTGGTCATTGCCATTTCTCTTGTTCGAAACTGTTTTCATTCTTTTGTGGCCTTTTTGAGATGGGCAAAAATCAAAATTTCACATAGCATTCAAGATGCAATTGAAGCTTTAATTTATAAGATGGCAGGACTGAGTTTTGATAAGATTGATGATGTTTTCTATTATGTTCTCTAGGCCTTTTCTAATAATTCCAAACATTTAATTTGCTTTTTGATGTTGATGTTCACTGAAATGATGTTTTCATAGTATTATTTGTTACAATACTAAGGACTGATTTTCCTTTTCCCCCTCTACATTGCTTCATGTTTATCTGGTTTGAATTAACACTTGCTGTCTTGTGGCCTAGTGACTTGGCTGCAGAGGAAATCGCAGAATTGCCAAATGGCTGAGGTTGGAAGGGACAGTATGACAGATGGCAGGGTCATCTGGTCCTACCCCCTGCTCAAACAGGTTGCTCAGGACTGTGTCCAGACAGCTTTTGAATATCTCCAAGAATGGAGACTCCACAACCTCCCTGGGCAACCTATGCCAGTGCTTGATCATCCTCATGGTGCAAAAGTACTTCCTAATGGGAGGCACCTCCTGTGTTTCAGTTTGTGTCCATTGCCTCTTGTCCTGTCACTGGACACCACTGAAAAGAGCCTGTCTCCATCCTCTTTACACCCTCCCTTCAGGTATTTGTACATACTGATGATATCTACCCGAGCCTTCTTCTCCAGGCTAAAGAGTCCCAGCTCGCTCAGCCTTTCCTCATACGAGAGGTGCTCTAGCCCCTTCTTCATCTTTGCGGCCCTTTGTTGGACTCTCTCCACCGTGTCCATGTCTCTCTCACACTGGGGAGCCCAGAACTGGGCACAGTAGTCCAGGTGTGGCCTCACCAGTGCTGAGTAGAGGGGAAGGATCACCTCCCTCCACCTGTGGTCAACCCTCCTCCTAAGGCAGCCCAGGACACTGTTAGTCACCTTTGCAGCAAGGGCATGCTGCTGGCTTGTGTTCAACTTGGTGTCCACCAGGACCCCTGGGTCCTCCTCTGTAAAGCTGCTTTCTAGGAAAAAGTGTGTTAGTGACACTTTTCGGTTAGTCTCACTATAATAAATTTGTATCAGCAGTAAAGCTGATACAAACCTTGTGACCCCATTCTGAGTCACTTACAAATACAGCAAACGGCAGAAGTCCCTGTGGAATTTTACTGGCACTCTTCTGCTATTGTGGCAATTTGTCTTCTGTCTTCCAAAGAACACGCTTTTGAAATTCAAGGAACTTTTTAAAATCAACTGTATCTGCTTACATACATGTCACTCTTCTCAAAGAACACCAAAACATATACTTTGTAAAGTATGACTTCACTTCAAAAAGCTGTTTTAACACTTCTTAAATAAGTCTAATTAATCATGTGTCCACAAGTTCTTTTCTTACACTTCCCACTATACCTCTTGATATTTTCCATAACATTGGAATTCCTGCTCTGGCAATTTCCATGGGACCCTTCTTAAATAGAAGTTGGGTCATATTTATCACCTTCAAGTCATCTGTTTTACAGGCAATTTCAGGACAGTTAAAAATCACAACTTAGTTCATCCATAAGCTACTTGCGAACTCTTTGGGGAAATGCTACCTGAACCTGGTGACTTGTTTTGAAATAGAAAGAGAAGTAACCTGTTCCATATCATTTCAGTTTGAGACAGATTCTTTGAGGTCCTGCCAGAAAAAAAAGAAAAAAACCCCACACTTTTCTATAGGAACCCTTCTAAAATGCACATAGGGAGAGACAGAGGAAAAGCAATTCTTCTGTGAGCTGTTACTCAGATTAGGTTTTGGTTTCCATTATCGTTTGTACATTCCCATGCTATTTTGTAATCCTTTCTGTTTTCCTCAGTTGGATGCTTAAACTTTTCAAAGTTTGCCTCCTTTCTTTCAGTAGCCTACCATGCCCTGAGACTTAGCTATCCTGGTGTTCTTTTGCCCTTTGTCAACTCTTTTTGATACATGGTGTGCACTTGCCTCTGACATGGTGACCTCACAGAATCTCTGTGATGACTCTTCACTTTTGGGGACCATAGCAGTATTTTTGTGTCACGTACAGATTTTCCTGTATGTTGTATGTTTTAGCATACAACGGATTTCTTGAATATGTCTGTTTAAGACTCTGTACCTGTTTTCCTGCTTTGAGCAAAGAATCAGGAGATGGAGGGTCTAGTGTTCACTTCCACATGTGCTGTTACTTTGCATGGCATATTTTGGGTTTTTTTGCAGGTCCTACAGTAGAGCAGCAGGGTGAAATGGCTCGAGCTGGTGGCAGGACCCTTGCGGCTCTACAGCCTGAGCAGGTGACAGAACAATATGTCCTCACTTGTTAAGCTTCTGAATGTGTGGCAAGTTTTACAACACGGATTTATAACACAGATGGGCCCCTTGGGACAAGAATCTATTCTTTGTGTGCCAGATCAATCATTTGGATTGTATAAAGAGATGAGAAACGCAGAAAGATAATGTACAGCAGGGCTGTACAAAGCAATATGAGCTTTCATGTGAGGTTTATAAAATTTTTAATAGCGTCAAATATCACACAGAAATAAATTGTGATCAGAGCTGCTGAAGAATTGACTGGAGTAATTTGCTCCATTCACTCCTGTGTGTAGCGTATGCAAAAGAGGAGCTGTAGACAATAAGTCACTGCTCTGCAGGTGAATAGGTAAAATGAGGCATCCGTTGTGAAGAAGACAAGGTGGTCTTAAAGGAAGAACATTGCGGGTTTGGTGAACAAGACTGGGCATTGAAAGCAAGATAATAAAAAGCAAAGTAGAGGTTGAAGCAACGTTCAGCCTCCTTTTTCAATGTGATGCAGGCTGGAAAAATCAGCTGGCCTCAAGTATTTGGGGAGTCAAGACAGTAAGAGGATGTGGTCAATATAAATGGACTGAAGGGGATCAGATGTCAAATAGCATGGACTTTGTGTAAGAAGTCAGTTCAGAAACTGTTTTCTTTTTCAGAGAGCGGAGATTATTTATCGTCTTGCTGACTTACTAACTGACCAGAGAGAAGAAATTCTCTTGGCAAACAAAAAGGACTTAGAAGAGGCTGAAAATAAAGGTAATATTTCAAGTCCTTCCATGGTAATCCTATTGTCTTGAACCTCTCTGGGCCTCGAAGGAAATGAGCAGAACTAGAATCTTCTGTCACCTGGGATTGGGTAGTTTGGCTGTCACAGATTAGTGAACCCAGGACCTTGAGAGCTTGTCAGTGTAAGCAGCTGCAGCTTCCTTAATTACATAAAACAGATGCCTTCATCAGAGAAGACACTGAGGCCTTGCAAAACAACAAACAGTGTATTGTGTAAAAAAAAAAAAAAGTGCTCCATTTTGCCAAAGGAGGCTCACTTTAGAAATGGAATATAACAAACATAATCTCTGTTATTGTCATGCATAAAGTGAATATTTTTCTGGGCTGGTTAAGAGAATGTTTGGCTCCTGAGGGGAAGGCTGTCATCTCTATACTTAAATTGATGCCCTCCAGAAAGAACCGTGTCCCCTTCTGATTGAGGAAGGTTCTCTTTAGGTGGCTTGGATTAAACCCATTCTTCTGTTAGATTGATGCATTCATTGAGAAGTTGGGATTGGGATGTGTACATACAGGGATAGCAAATGTATGAAAATGACACATCATGAATTGTAATACTTTGTGGAAGATGCCAGGGAACTGTTTTTTACTGACCAGAGTACTTGAGGGGACATTGCTAGGTTAACTTACTGTCTGAATGTGTTCAGACTAGAAAATTCAGGTAGTTCTTCCCCAATCTGAACAGAAATGCTATGCATGCCTCTGTGCTTTGGGATTTCTAGCTGTAAAACAGAAAGATGAAATTACTGCCTGAACCTTCCAGAAATACTGCAAGGGTAGAAATTTGTAAGAAATTCAGACATATTACAGTACTTGAAACAGGGCAAACCTTGTCTTTGTGGATGTTGATGTTGCTTCATGTATAAATCACTTAAACCACATTAAGTGAAAATGTGGTGGTGGGTGAAATCATTGTCATATTTGAGTGGTTTTATTGTGGCTACCAGACTTAATGCTGTGCATTTTTCATCTCGGTTTCTTGCTAGGGCGTGGGAAATATCCGAATTTTCATTAAGTTCACCACTTGTTTAAGATGCTTTTGCTTGAGCCTACGCAGACCAATCTATCTCCAGCACAATTTTTTCCTTCTTTTAGGGAGATTGGCACTTCCTTTGTTGAAACGTCTAAGTCTGTCTACGTCAAAGCTGAACAGCTTGGCTATTGGTCTGCGTCAGATTGCAGCATCCTCACAGGACAGCGTCGGCCGTGTAATTCGGCGAACACGAATAGCAAAAGACCTGGATTTGGAGCAGGTGACAGTGCCTATTGGCGTCCTTCTTGTGATCTTTGAGTCCCGTCCTGACTGTCTTCCACAGGTATGTAAGGAGGGCAGATTACACTGTTGGGAATTCTTTGATGACAAAAGAAAGGGTATTTCTGTTGGTGAGCAATTGTGAGGCTGCAAGAAGTCTTGTCTCAAAGGACTCTTGCTTGGATTCTTCTAAAATTGACTTCGTTGGTATCCCTATTTTTCTTGCACATATATTCTCAGGACTTGCTTCTGCAGTGTTCAGAGTTATTCAGGCCACAACCTCTTTTTGTGATTTTTTTTTTTTTTTTTAAACCTGACAGATAGAAGGAGTTATCTCACATTCAGATGGTGCAGTTTCTGCATATGTCTTATAAATATATGTTCAGTGCCTAACTGAACTGCCTAGCTGTGACTTGGGCAGCTCCTTTATCTGTCCATGCTGCATACAGCTGAACTGCAGGCTGGGATTAAACAGGAACTATTTAATACAGATGCTAGTAATTAACTGTAACTGTTAGGAATACATGATTAAAACAGGAATACATGATAAAAAAAAAAAAAAAAAATGGCTGAGCATAGAAAGCACAGAAGTTCCAGGCATTGAGTGGTCTGTCCTGTACTGATACTGCTTGTGTGCAGTGAGGTGGAATGATAGCTTTTACTCGGATGTAGTGAGATGGGTGTGAGGAAGAATGGTGTTCTAAGTTCTTAAGTACTGAAGTTGCTGGAAAGGCTAGTGAAAATCTTGAACAGTGTACTGTAAGTGAATGTCATTTATCTTGTGCCAGGAGTAAGGCAGGCATCTTAAAGGCAAATACCTTAATCTGCAGCGCTGTGTGGGAGTATTGCTGTGTGTAAATGCTGTTATGATGCATAAAAATATGGGGACTGAACTAACATTGCAGAGGCAACCGTGATCTTATTTTCTAACTCCTGACTAATTGACTGAGCAACTGTAGTAATTTTAAAAAGAAAACAAAAAACTTCATTATCAACACTATTTCCCACAGTTAACATTAGGTGTCTAGGAAGATTGATTGAGGAGCTCTCTAACATATGAGCAGGTGTTTGAGGAGAAAGTGATAGGTACAGGCACTTTAAAAGGAAGTGAGAGTCCACCAGTGGACAGCTTGGTACTTCATGCCTGAATTTTTTCCCCATTTCTTACGGAAAGGGAGTATGCTCTAGGCAAAGTTCCCATGAAACAAAAAGGCACTACTCTCCCTTGTCTACCATTATTAGCTCCTTGCTGCTAGCTCTGTTGTTCATAGATAACTGGTATGTTTCCTTGTTGAATTCTAGTCTGTCTTCCTGGACTTCAACCCTGGTCTCTTGCCTTGTGTAGCTGATGTCTCCCTCTTTCTCCTCCCCTTTATCTTATCTTAAAACTTACACCAGACTGGCTCTTGCTGGCTTTTTTCCCAGCTTTGTTTTACAGACTTGGTATACCTTGTCTTGGTAGTTGCTTTTCTTCCTGCCAGCCTCCTGTCCATATCAAGTTCTCTGATGCAACTTCAGAGGATCATCTTTGATACCTCTGTGTTTGAATTGCACGGTTTCTGTCCCATGCGGTAGCTGATAGTAGGATGGTCTCTGAGTGCAGAGGAGCAGTTCTGTCCATTTAGTTTACTACTGCATCTCATGCTTCTTTGGGTAAGCAATTACAGGGGAAATTTGACTTTGCCCTGGAAGAGAGCATGCTTGATTTGCTCCCTGGACATAGCTTACGCAGAGTTAGGTCCATGCTCAGAGTTCAGTCTTGAGTTGCAGTAAAGGTGAAACAATTGCGGATTACTAGCTAAGAATTAATAAGCTTCTAATGAGCAAATACAAATAGTATGTTTCTTCTAATACTTACAAGACCAAATTGCGAGCATCTTTCACAGACTGCTTCCTATAGATTCCACCAAATCCAATTGTTGCTCTGAAATATAGTCATGCTCTACTACTCTTTGAAGGGACTGAACTGTTTTGAAACCCCTTATCTTCTGTTCTCCTTTTAATCACAAAGTTTTTTATTTTTGTGTCCTAATTCTTGATTTTTTTTCTTTTCATTTTTTCAAATCAGTTCATAATCTTTCTTTTAATCTTATGCCTGCAAAGTGGAATTCTTTATTTAAATAAGCTTATTTGTTTAGCTTTCCCTTGTAATACTGACCTTTGGAGAGGCAGATACTTACGAGATACTTTCAAAATACAGTCAGACAGCTTTTTAGTGTATAATTTTATAAGTTAGACACACAATATCTATGTAAGGTAGGCTTCCTAGACTATTATACTTTAGTGCATTATTCTGAAGTATTTCTTATTTTTCAATACTCTTCAAATTGCTGACAGCAGGATGAGGTAAAACATCAAACGTTGTTATCCATTTGATATTAGAAGGGGAAAGGAGGTGATGTGAGGAAATGTATCTGATGGGCTTAACATTTTTCTGTATGAATCAGCATCTAAAATGTGCCACTAAGCTAACTGCTTGTTAGGTGTGAGCCTGGCTAATTCTGGCATCCACATCTCAACAGCATACAATTGATAGACTAATGAGTGCAGGTTTGGTGATGATACGTACAGCTGATGATAATGATACATATGATCTTTCCCAGATGATAGTAATACAGTAAAATAACTTCAAATGCTTAATTTGTTTGTTCCAAAAGGTTCTGGAGAGGAGCTGATTTTGTTTTCTAACGGAGTGTATGCTATTTTTTTTTCAAATAGGTGGACAAATTGTGAGGCCATTGTGAATGGGATTGGGGTGAGGAAGACAAAAAGGGATACAAAAGTAAAATAAGTCTGGGAAGAGAGCTTTATCATGTCTGACATAGTCCTAGATAGAAAAGAAGAAAAAACTGAAACAAACAATTAAAAAAACCTACCACCCACCCCTCTGTTAAAAGAGGTTTTTGGTTTAGTGGGGAAAACACCAGTAAGAACTAGTGTCTGGAGATTGAACAAATTAAGTATATGTTTTCAACAGCAGAAGTAATTTTTTATCTAACTTCCAAAAAGCGGTGGCTTCTTTGGAGCATTTTGTTTTAAATATGGCCTAGTTGTGTTGCTGGATTCAAAAGGGTGAAACCTGGCACCTTGTATTGTTGCCTTTCTGTTTCAGTCGGCTCCTTCTGGTTATAAACATGAAAGCAAAGGATACAAGTGATGCTGGGCCTATTGTCTAGAAGGTTTTTTCCCACACTTAGGCAAGTGTTGTCTATTTATGACTTCTGTTTTAGACAGCACGATGAAAATGTTCTTCCTGCTCATAGGAAGAGCTCATTAGCCACTTTCTGCCAGGATGGTTAGGGACAAGAGTTCCTGCACCTAAAATTATTCTCCTTGGGGTGATTGCCCACACAGCTACACAGTTCATACCAGAGCCTATGTCCAGGGTTTCCTCTGACTTGTCCACTGCAGTCTCCCCCTGGCAATAGGACCCTGAAAACTCAAGTTTGTTCTGAAACACTAACACATTTCATTTCTGGAATTAAATGTGCTGTTACTTGTAATTATTTTTTGCTGCCATAAAATGAAAACTGTAGATTAATACTGAGTAAATCAACAGGATTAAAAATCCTGTTCTTAATCTATTTTGTGGATGTTATTCCGACAGAAGAGACAGATTACTTTTCTCTCTTTTTTTTTTTTTTAAATAAATTCCTTTCTGACAGGTGTCTGC
>NW_008824986.1:5753008-5759359 GCF_000699105.1 Pygoscelis adeliae | reverse complement strand
CAGCACATAGCAATCAAATCCTTCATCATCTGACACAAGAAGCACTCTCCATTCATGGAGTCAAAGATGCGGTACAACTAGTAAGTGACTAGAATTAAATCAACACTTTCTTTGCTATGGTATGTATAAAAAGTATGGGTGAACTTGAGAGTTCAAACCTTAGACTGATTGTATTGCAACTACCACAGGTGAACACCAGAGAGGAAGTAGAAGATCTCTGCCGTTTGGATAAGCTAATAGATCTAATCATTCCACGTGGTTCATCACAGCTAGTCAGGAATATCCAGAAAGCTGCTAAGGGAATCCCAGTGATGGGACACAGCGAAGGGATCTGTCATGTGTATGTGGATACGGATGCCAGCGTTGAGAAGGTCACACGAATAAGTAAGCTGGGAGAGGGTGACTTTAATCTCATGGGTGTAACTGAACTTTGTATGTGGAGTATGCGGTATGGTTATGGTAATTGGTAATTCATATGCTGTTCAAAATCTTTTTCATAAATGTTATGTAACCAATTATCTACTCTTAAACCTCAGTCAGAGACTCAAAGTGTGAATATCCTGCTGCCTGTAATGCTCTGGAAACTCTCTTAATTCATCGAGACTTGCTGAGAACCCCGTTGTTTGATCAGATCATAGACATGTTGAGAGTAGAACAGGTTAGTCACTCATACTTGTGTTTTGTTTTGTGGGTTTTTTTCCTAATACTTTAGAAGCATTTGGTCTGGCTGGTGTAGCCCTGTTTAGTTTTATGATGGCATAACACTTAAGTTATCCATATGTCTCTTCGTACACGTAAATGAACTCACAGAGAACTTTCTCTGCTTCTCCACACAACCCCAAGTTTTTCTGTAGAAATGATCTGAAAGCAGCTTCTTCAGGACAGCTACATGCCATTATGGGGATACAAATACTTCCTTTTATATAGCAAAAATAATCTTCTGCCTTAGAAGAGCATATACACAACCCTTTCTCTACCCTTCTTAATTCTGACTTAATTGCTGTTAACCTCCCAGACGCAAAGCCTCTTCTTCTTGAATCTATTCATTTAGCTTCTTACCCAAGTGAATTCCCTTTCTGTTTTTCTCTTTTCTGAATCTGCTTCATCCACGTTTTTTTAAACCTTTCATCTTGCATGGCCTTTATCCCCACCCATTTTCTGTCCTAGTATGTCAAAGGAACAGCGAAAGGCCAATATACTAATTAGTGATCTTGACATGGGTAATGTTTTGTCAGTAAAGGTAGCAGAGATGCATTGAGAGAGAAATATCCATGAAGTAGTGTGAGTTGCACATAAATCAAGGATTTTCACACAGCAGTATGTACTTGGTAAATAAGAGTGTACAGGCAGTGATTAATGCAGGTAAATAGAGAGTCCATATGTTTTGGTGATGTTGAAAGGGTCATAGTAAAAGAAGCTGATAGGTAGTCAGAACAAGTCCTCACTTAATGGATTCCGCCCCCTCCCCTGCCCCCCCCATGTCTTGTTTGGTTGTTTCTTGAGAAGGGTAGAGTGAAGGGTAGATCTCTGGATTTTGGATGAGAGGAATGTGAGGACTAGTGCATTTCCACCACCACCCACCCAGCTCCTAATACAGTGGGGAGGATGTTACCTCTGTCTAATCTGACCTGACAACAAGAAACATGCAAATATTGGGCAGGATTATGCAATTAAAGTAATTTATAGTTGCACAAGAAAATGCCATTTTACAGATACCTTCTTAAAAGCCTTCAAATTTCAAATTTTGCAGACTTGTGCTTCATTTCCCATTTATGTTCATCTTGTCAAAATTTCCTCTTTCATTTGCATGGGGATTTCTCTGCTGTATCAGTTCTAAATTATCTCTCATTGTTTAGGTGTCTCGGCTGCTATGATTAAACTCAGAGGTTGATGGTAATGCATTAGATCTTCTTTATAACAAATGAAAGATACCTGCGTGAGTTTTCTTGTTTTGGACCCAGTAACTCCTTTGTGTCTGAAACACATGCTTCAGAGAGGGCTGGTGTCAGTTTACAAAGTAAAAGGGTAAAAGCTGTTCAAGATCTTAAGTTTTTTGTAGGTGCAAACTTGGAAGCATTCCTATAGTTACTCTCTGTGCTGCAGTTGCTTTCTTAAAAGAAGGGCTGGCTGCAACATTTTAGCTGTTTTTCCCAGTACTAGTGTTGTACTGTCCTCCTGCCTGATGACTTTCTCTCTAAGTGATGCAATTGCTTTAAATCATCTGAAATGAGTCTTGAACTAGGAGCATGTCATGGTAGGTAGTCAACCTAGCATGTCAGCTATTGTACCTTGTCACTAGTTCACCAATCTGCTAAGTTTCCCAAAGTGCAGGCTTATTTTTCTTACACTGCATGTGGTGAACATTTGATTCACAAATGTTGTGGGCTAACCCCAGTCAGCAGCTAAGCACCATCCAGCCACTCGCTCACTCTCCCCTGCCCCAAGTGGGACGGGGGGAGAGAATAAGAGGAGCAAAAGCAAGGAAACCTGTGGGTTGAAAGAAAGATAGTTTGATAAGCAAAGAAAAGAGGAAGAAGAAAGGGGAAGGGGGGGGGGGGGACGGGACAAAAAACCCAACCCCCAAAAACCCACACAAGTGAGGCAAAGCTAATTACTCACCATCTGCCACAAGCAGACCAATGCCCAGCCAGTCTCTGAGCAATGCCTACCTTCTTCAAAAACCCCTTCCCCTCAGTTTGTATTGCTGCACATGACACTACATGGCATGGAATATCCCTTTGGTCAATTCGGGTCAGCTATCGTGGTTGCGTCCCCTCCCAACTTCCTGTGCACTCCCAACCTTCTTGCTAGGGGGACAGAGTGGGGGAAAAAGAGAAAGCCTTGATGCTGTGCAAGCTCTGTTCAGCAACAGCCAAAACATTGGTGTGTTTTCAACAGTGTTTTAGTCACAAGTCCAAAACATAGCGCCATAGGGACTGCGATGAAGAAAATTAACTCCATGCCACAGAGTACAAGAAGCCACACTTTCACCTGGAAGGCATTGGTATGGTCAGCAGCACAAAATGTTTCTGGTATTGCAGGTGAAGATTCACGCTGGCCCAAAGTTTGCATCTTACTTGACATTCAGCCCTTCAGAAGTGAAATCTCTCCGCACAGAATATGGGGACCTGGAGTGCTGCATTGAGGTGGTGGACAGTGTCCAAGAGGCTGTTGAACATATCCACAAGTACGGAAGTTCTCACACAGATGTTATCATCACAGAGAATGGTTAGTGATCAGTCTGCTTTCTTAAGCTACTGTTTTGGTTTGCCAATTCTTGGTGTTACTGTAATCACTTACACTGCAGTAGTAGTTCTCCTCTTGGGTCTGTAGTAGGCATAACCAACTGGAGGCCTATGAGCTAAATGTGCCTACAGTCCTGTTTAGCTCAGAGAAAACATGTTGTGTGGCCCTTATTCCAGGATGTTAAGGAGTGTGCTTGAGCAATTGGCCGATGGCAAGTCAGCATATGCTTTTGCCAGGCAAATTGCTTTGTGTTCCTGTATTGCGCAGACTTACCGCATCAGAGGGTTTTGCAGGAACATCTCCTGAATCCTGGAGATGTCCTTAGGCCTCTGAAGGCTGATGAGGTGAGCTTCTATAGTACCTCACTGGAGGGAACAGGCATTGTAGGGAAGATCAGACTTTACCCACTTTGTCTTCCCATGTCATTTTTATATCTTGCAAACAAGCACCACAAATGTTTTCCCCTTACATCTCCCAGCCCTTTACTTCCCACTTCTGCATCCCTAGTATAAAAGCTGCATTTATTATCTCAGTTTGGAGTTTCTTGCCTCTTTATTGTGAACTCGTGCTCCTTTGTGCAGCTCTGTGCTGCTCCCATCCTTAGCACCTGTCCTGCATGCAGTCTGAACACTGTGCCAGTTCAACACCTAGCTAGAGCTGCGCCCAGCCAAAGGTTGACTCTCAAACCAAGCCTGGAACACTCCTGAGGATCAACTGCAGTAAGGTCATGTTGATCTGCAGCTGATCAGTGTGTGAGTCAAGCAGGCTTCTATTTCTGTACCTTCCGCTGAGCTTAAATGAGCGTCACTAAAAGGCATGCATTTGATACCGTAACCCACTGCCACGGGACCTGGTGCACTAGTGATTTGCCAGGGAGTGTACTGGAAAGAGAGCTGATCTTTATTGTTCATCTTGTCGCTAAGGGCGACTGACCTGCAGCTCTCAGCCTTACAGAGAATGGAGTCTTCCAGAGGACTAAGACTTGCATAAGTCTGTCTGAGCTTGCTCAGGTCTTGCATGTTCTGTGTTAACTGAGTTACTTAGCTGATTTCATGTGGTATTTCTGCATCGTATTTCCCAAATATTACCTGCAATAGCAATTTAGTTTAGGATTTTTCATTATCTGGAACAATTCCGTGTTTGAGATTAATGGAGAGCTGACTCTGTAGTTTAACTCTTATCAGTTTGACTGCTAAATGTTGTTTGGGGCAGCTGTCCTTTCTCCCCAGTCATACAACTATCCCTGTTTGCAGGTTCTAGACTGGATGTATTTAGAATTAGACATCTTTTTGCTTTCTTCTAATCTTTGCAAGCTTCTTGTAACATTTGCAGCTGTGTCTACTTGATAAGCATACTGGGAAGAAGGTATAAAGAACATGTCTTAGCGCAGGCTGTTTAAACACTGTCTGATAAGATTGCATGTGAAAGTCTTATCGTTATATCTGTTCACTGTATGATGTTGTGTTTATTGGAGTGTATGATCATTCTCTATGTACTGGATTTTATTTTTCTCTCTGCCTCTTTCCCAGAGGAAACAGCAGAGTTCTTCCTCCAGCATGTGGACAGCGCTTGTGTTTTCTGGAATGCCAGTACCCGATTCTCTGATGGCTATAGATTTGGACTTGGTAAGAGAGAAAATACCGCAGGGATGTGACTGCAGGATTTGCTGTTGTGTGAAAAGTGTGGCAGTCTGAATCCTGGAAGACAGGATTAGTCTTTGATCTTACTGTCTAATATAAGGTTTTCAGGAAAGGTACCGTAGGTAAAGTTGAAGCCTAGACATTTCATCCACGCGGAACAGCAGACAGTTTAATATCTCTTTCCTGCCAGAACTAGCTAATACTGCTATACAGAATACGTAGATTAATTTAGCAGCAGGGAGCAAAGACATTTTGGATCCTTTGAAGCTCTATTCAATCAGAATAAAGTATGTTGCATGCATGTAATGATAGAATAATGCAACACAGGATCTGAAATTGGTGAACAGTTTTTCTTTTGTTTCTCTTTCTAATGATGCTGTAAAGAATGCCATGCTTTGTTCCTGCTGGGCAGAATGAGCTGCTGTCCAGCGTGCCAGCCTTGCAGTGTTGAGGAATGAAAGGCAAGAACCAAACTGAATATCAATTGCTTAAATAAAGAGGTGCACCTACTGTGAATTGCAGAAGACAAGGGAAACATTCTTTCCTGAGGTAGAAACTCAGAAATATCTGTAGCAGGCTATTACTGTGTCAGCTGGAACATTCAGTGTTCCATGTGATTAGAAAATTCTAGTTAGGGCCTTGCAGTATCTCCTCAATATGATAGAAAAGGACATAAGATCACAATCTTGACTAATTTAGCTCTTTTTTTTTTTTTTTTTAAAAAGGATTAAACCCTCTGGAAACAAGTCTAAGATCCATGTAAGAGATACCTCTCTCTCTTGCATCTTTCTCTCTAAAAGTGACTCTGTAGCAGCCAGAAGTATAAACATTACAATTTATAATGTAATAGTTAAGCTCCTCTAACTTTTAAATTGGAACAGGTAAACATAACTTCTGGCATTTAGAGAGGAGCAGAGAAAGGCAGGCAGCTGTTTTTACATAAAGGTGCAAAACTGCTTAGTATGAAGTGAACATCTTCTGAGGAATAACTACCTTTATCTTGTGCGTTTCCTGCAGGTGCTGAAGTGGGAATTAGTACTTCTCGTATCCATGCACGTGGACCAGTGGGAATTGAAGGACTCTTAACTACGAAGTGGTTGCTGAGGGGGGACAATCATGTCGTTTCTGACTTCTCAGAGCATGGGAGCATGAAGTATCTTCATGAGAGCCTCCCTCTCCCTCAAAGAAACACCAACTAAGAACATCAGGGTAGTGGGGAAAACCCAGGGGTATAAATATTTGCTGAAGATGTTCAGGCTTCAGGGTGCTCTCTTGGGGGGGGGTGGGGGGTGTGTTTTTCATCTTCAGGAGCATTGTTCTCCGTCACTGTGTGGTACAATGGATACAAAACGACCCCATCTGTGAGATTTTTTTTTTTTTCCCCCCTGCCCCTGTTTCCTTAGATAGTATCTGCAAACTGACCTCACTTTTCCCAGAGACGGAGTTCTTCAAAACATACAAAAGT
>NW_008824986.1:5752455-5752962 GCF_000699105.1 Pygoscelis adeliae | reverse complement strand
TATCCCAGTGCTCCCTATAGCAAATATGCTTGGTGGTGGAGCATTTTTTTTCATAAGTCTTTGTTTATTCAAATATCTGTTCTGGAGAATGAACTTGATAGTGGTTTTTTTTTTCTTCAGTCTTATGATCGTGGCAGCTCTTGAAAGCTGGAAAGCTTTACGCTTACTCTCTTTGTATTTGATCACTCTTGTGATAAAGGGAGAGATGTTCCAAATGCATAGTAAGCTTTTGACCAAAAAAACTTTTCTATCTAGTTTCTTTGTATTGTTGACTCTTGCAGATAAATAACACAATGTCTACTATGTGAATTTTGTTACTTATTTGTACCGAAGGTTTATTTTTCTTTGGCTTTATATAAAACACTCCTCCGAAAGCAACGCTACTTCGACACTGGCTGTTCCTGAATCAAGCTCTGAAGAATCGCTTCCCTTCGTGCGCCGCAGCGAGTGGGTTCACGCGTGCGGCCCGCGGCCCAGCGCGGCTCTCCCTTGCTCGCAACCCGGCAC
>NW_008824986.1:5750628-5751270 GCF_000699105.1 Pygoscelis adeliae | reverse complement strand
CGCTAATTGAACTCAGTCTTTTCACCTAGTTGCAGTAGCTGATTTCAGCATAACTTCCTTATCCATTCCACCCCTGTACACAGAGCTTCAAGGATTCCTTTTATCTATGGAATGTCCAGTCTGCAGAACATTTAGTTACTTCGCTTCGACAAAGAAAACCGTATGTCTCCTTAGTATTTTGGTATCACCTAACCGGTTAAAGTTTCCTTCCCCAGCCCTGCTCACCCCACGCAGGCCTGCCTGCAGCACTGGGTCCCACGAGCCCTCTGCTATTTCTCCGGGCGGCCACCTGCAGGACCCGTATGCACTCAGCATCCCTCTGGGATAGGACCCCCACCCTGACCCCCTGAGGCAGCTCCCCTTCTTCCACCTTGCACACTTCTCTCCCACCCACCAAAACAGCCCCTAAAAGTTCTGAAACCATCCATAAACCTTGTGCAAAACCCCCGGTGTTCCCCCCACCCAGCCCCAACGCTGAAATACTCCATACCCTGCCCCAACTTTTTCACCAACTCCAGAACCTTCCCCAAAGCCCATCCTATTGCCTCAGAAAAACCCCAAATGCTGTCCTAACAGCAGCAAGCTAGCCCCTGAATACACTTCATGCTCATATAACGTGTCATTAGAATCAATTAGGGGAAA
>NW_008824986.1:5748552-5750607 GCF_000699105.1 Pygoscelis adeliae | reverse complement strand
AGGAGTTCCAGCACGAGCTAAAATAACTTCTGTTAAAAACTGCTTGTTTTTGTCTCCCTGGGGCAGCACTGAGGATCAAGTAATCCATTCCTACCCTGTAGATACCGTTGACCGTATTTGGCTTAGCTTTGCTTTGGTTGTTTCTGTTTTGTTTTGTTTTATCATATATGCATATGAACTATATGTAATACTTGCTTTTTAGAGTAATTGGCATAGCTGAAGTTGAAGAACTCAGAAGAAGGTAAACCAGCTGAAGAATAAAATCAAGTGGATCAAACTGAGTTTTTATCTCCAAACAAGAGAAACCTCGTTTCTCCTAGTGAGGAAGGATCACTATTAATAGTCATCAGGATAATAGATCACCAACATATAATTCAAGCTGTACGTATAACAGAAAGTATGATACATACATATATTTGTGTGTATATGATTTTATGCATCAATGAAGTCTTATAAAGAGCTATAATACACCAAGTTATTTTCTTATGTGGATGTTAGTTAAATGACCGGAGGTACAAAACAGGAAGTGATAGAGAGAAACATCTGAATTGTAAAATTCTCTGGGCAGTGCTGAGAACAGAACACACAGTGAGTGCCAGGCCCTTTGGTCTGTGTCCCCCTCTTCCCTGCTCTGGTCCCTCCCTGTCCCCCTCTGCATGCCTCCCCTTCCCGTTGCTGCCTGCCTCTCCGCCTGTCCCTCCTTCCATCTCTCTATTGCACTGTTCTTCATCCCTCCCTTCTCTCCATATCTCCCACATCCCTCTACCTCTTCCTACTCGAGTACCTCTTCACCCTCTTCCAGTCCCTCTTAGCCCTGCCTCCATCCTGCAGCTTCTGCATTCTTTCTGTCCTCTGCCTGACTCTTAATCTCCCTTTTCCTCTCCTCCCCATCCTTCAGTCTGGGTCTATGCATCTCTCTCTTCCACTTTCTGTCTCTCCAGCTTTCCAACCTTGTCTTTCTCTCTCCATCCCTCTGGCCAGCTTCACATCTCTCTGTTTTTCTGTTTTGCTCTCCATCCCTCAATCAGGATCTCTGCCTCTTTCTTCTCTCTCCCTTTGGCCCTCCAACCTCTGTCCACCTCTTCATTGCTCTCTTTGCCTTTCCATCCTTCTGTCCACCTCTCCCTCTCTCTTTGCCTTTCCATCCCCTCTTCCTGGCCCCCTGTACCTCTGTCCAGCTCCCTGACCCTTGTTTCCACTCTATGCATTCTTCTCTATGGCTCTCCACCCCTCTTTTTCTCTCCACGAATCTCGTTACCTGTCCCTCGGATCCTCTCAGTCCCCCTGATCCTCTCAATCTCATCTTAATTTCCTGTCTTTGTTCCCCATCCCTCTTTCCAGTTCCCTGTCCCTCTACCTGACACTACAAAATGCTTTTCCTCTCTTCGGGTCCCATGCCTGTTTTTCCTTTGCCATCCCTCTGTCCACATCCCTCTCTTCTACTCCCTGTCCTTCTGTCTGGCTCCCTGTTCCCCTTTTCCCTTTTTATCCCTCTCTTCAGTTCCCTGTCCCTCTGTCTGACTATCCATCCACCGCTCTCTCTCTCACTTGCTGCCTGTTTCTCTTTTTGTCTTCCTAGCCATCTCTGCTGATCCCCATCCCTATTGTTCTTTTTGTCCCTCTGTCAGGTTCTCCATCCTTCTCCCTCTTTTCCTATTGTTCTGTCTGGCACCCTATTGATTTGTTCGGTGACCTTTCCCTCTTTTCCTCTCTTCATCCCTTTGTCCACTTCTGCATCCCTCTTCTGCTTTCTTCGGCTCCGATCCCTCTGTTTGGCCCTCCATCCTTCTCTTTCCCCTCCTTCTATCCAGCTCCTCATCTCTATGTCCAGCTCATGGTCCCTCTCTCTTCCCATGCCTCTGTCCACCTAGCTATCCCTCTTTTTCCCTATCTGTCTGTCTGTCCGCCTCCATCTGTCTCTTCCACTCCCCCTCTCTCTGTCTGGCTCCTCATCCCTCTTTTACTCTCTGCACTCCTCTGTTTGCCTCTCGATCCTTCTTTTCCTCTCTTCCACTCCTGTTCTGCACCAGGGGGGCTGGGAGGCTGGTGAGGGGG
>NW_008824986.1:5742837-5747781 GCF_000699105.1 Pygoscelis adeliae | reverse complement strand
TCTCTCTGGTGAGCAGTGATGGGACACAAGGAAATGGAATGGAGCTACGTCAGGGGAAGTTCTGATTGGCCATTAGGAAAAGGTTCTTCACTGAGAGGGTGGTCACAGCACCAAGCCTGTCAGAGTTCAAGGGGCGTCTGGACGATGCTCTTAGTCATATGGTTTAGTTTTAGGTAGTCCTGCAAGGAGCAGGGAGTTGGACGTGATGATCCTTATGGATCCCTTCCAACCTGAGCTATTCTATGATTCATCCTCTGTCTCACACTCCTTTTATGCTTTACTCAGCTCTAGGGCTGCAGAATGACAACACTCAGCCAGCTCTTCCCCAATTTTATAGATCATTTTAAAAACTGAACATCCACACTTTCCTCTTTAGTGAGAGACCCTGTCCTAACACACCCTTCTGTGGCTCTGAATGGCTGGTTTTGAGTTGAATTTTGTTAAAATGAACAATTGACCCATTCATGTTTATCTCAAGCAGGGATGAGCTGAACAGATTTAAAAACATCTGAACCTCTTTGAACATTCAAGTTGTCAAATTTAGAATCTTTTCAATCAAATGACCTGGAAGTGAACCATGAAAAACATTGAAGCACCCCTGGCTTTGAACTTTGGCTTCTTGAGCGCAGTCTCTGGGGGAACTGCTCATGTGATCCTCAGTACAGTGCAGCTTGAACCGCCCGATTTTCTCGCTGCTACCTCTCTTCTGTCTACATGATGAGTCCCTTTCACTGGTCAAATGTTTACCCCAGACTTTGAACCTCACCTCTGCTACATTTCTGTTCTCTCATTCGTTTTACCTCACCTCCCTTCTTTTTCTTGTTTGCTTTCTCTGATACATTTATCTGCCTCCTGACAACAGGCCTTCCCTTAGCAGCTGGACATGTTTTCAGATACTTCATTGTTTCTCTAATGCAATACAACTGCCAGTCTCAATGAGGAGGACAATATAAGGTGTGATCCCTAAAGCATCAGTTGATGGATGGAGAACCATCCAGATTGTTTCCAACACAAGCATGCGCACTGCACGCTTTTCCCCTTTAATTTCTATATGCGAGCAGGAAGCAGTTCTCCGTGACTTTGGTACCCAAAGGAATAACTACCCAAATAAAAGCCGACCAACACCCCCAGGTCCTTTTCCGCCAGGCAGCTTTCCAGCCACTCTTCCCCAAGCCTGTAGCGCTGCATGGGGTTGTTGTGGCCGAAGTGCAGGACCCGGCACTTGGCCTTGTTGAATCTCATACAGTTGGCCTTGGCCCATCGATCCAGCCTGTCCAGGTCCCTCTGCAGAGCCTTCCTACCCAAAACATCTGAACCTCTTTGAACATTAAAGTTGTCAAATTTAGAATCTTTTCAATCAAATGACCTGGAAGTGAACCATGAAAAACATTGAAGCACCCCTGGCTTTGAACTTTGGCTTCTTGAGCGCAGTCTCTGGGGGAACTGCTCATGTGATCCTCAGTACAGTGCAGCTTGAACCGCCCGATTTTCTCGCTGCTACCTCTCTTCTGTCTACATGATGAGTCCCTTTCACTGGTCAAATGTTTACCCCAGACTTTGAGCCTCACCTCTGCTACATTTCTGTTCTCTCATTCATTTTACCTCACCTCCCTTCTTTTTCTTGTTTGCTTTCTCTGATACATTTATCTGCCTCCTGACAACAGGCCTTCCCTTAGCAGCTGGACATGTTTTCAGATACTTCATTGTTTCTCTAATGCAATACAACTGCCAGTCTCAATGAGGAGAACAATATAAGGTGTGATCCCTAAAGCATCAGTTGATGGATGGAGAACCATCCAGATTGTTTCCAACACAAGCATGCGCACTGCACGCTTTTCCCCTTTAATTTCTATATGCGAGCAGGAAGCAGTTCTCCGTGACTTTGGTACCCAAAGGAATAACTACCCAAATAAAAGCCCCATTCAATTTAGTTTTATTGAGAATAGCTGTCTGAAATAGAAGGAAGAAACGTGCAGAATTCAGGGGAAAACAGACACTCGCACACAGAGGCACACTCACACCATCCTGGTCAACTGACTGGCCAGGTCCAAGGACCTAGGATGTCAGGGCTCCCAGCATCAGAAAACACACAGCACAGCCGGCTGGGCTGCCCCGGCCTCCCCCGTTACTGCACTGGCTCACCACTTGAGTCCCATCGGAGGATTCCAGAGCCCATTCCCAACTGTCTTTGGCCAGCCACACTTGTACGCCCTACCCCTGCTCAGCTGAGCCCGCTTGGACTCAGGCTGTATTTTTCCTGATTGCATTCAAAGCCCACACCTTCCTTTTGCAGCTTATTCCCACTGACTTTGGCTGTGTCTCCCTCATCTTTCTTCAGTCACACTGAAAGCTACAAAGCCTGTTTCAGCCTACATGGCAACTATTTCAGTGTGGGTTCACACCGTTCATATTTGTAGCATCCAGTATTACCTAAAGGATGGAGAGATTTCTTAGTTCTTTCAGCATTAAAAAAAAGAGGTCGTGCATTTCCCAACATTGCACTTTTATTCTCTGTTAGCTAGAATCACTTTAGTGAAGATAACTGATCTTGCATCACAGGAGCCACTTCTTGCCTTTCTCTGGGATACTGCTTGCTTTTTCTAGAGTGCCAAGCTTGTGACTAGTGGTGCACACAGTATCCCAGAGAACCAGATCCCTGAGCCATCAAGTGTATTCTCATTACTAGTACGTTCATTAGTTTCCAGTCATCCCAAACCCAAGGAGTAGGCTCTAACAGCAGCACCCTGCCTGCTGCTACACTTCAACTCTGGAAAAGGTAGTAGCGCATATGTGAGCACTTCATCAGCTTGTGAGATACAGCCCCAGTGGGCATAGCCAACAAGTACAAATAGAAGATGGAGCCTGAAAAATCAGGGGTCTTCTGCTTTGTGCACTTTACTGACAGTATGTCGTTTCTTTTGCTCTCATCAGTTTCAGGCAGCTCAAATTCATATGCCTTCTTTTAAAGCCAGTGAGTCCAGCTCACCATATTACCATTACCATCAGTCCTGCAGCTTTTCCAATTGCTCGCTGTGCCTGTGGTGTCTCAGGCCACTGCACGCAGCTTGGAGGCCTAACTCACCAACAGCCTCTGTCCTGGGCAACCTACGCAGAGGAGGGGTTTGAAAGGACAGGAGTAAAAACCTGCCCACCCTTCCCTAGGAAGGATTCTTTCCAAACTTTGTGTCTTTTCAGAGCTTTCTGTGATGCTTTTAAGGTATTTTCTTTAGAAACTGCAATTTTTCACTTTCAAAGATTGCCTGGTGTATTTTACAGTCCTTTGCTGTCACCCCTTGTGCCTTTTCCCCTCATGTGAAGTTCATAAACAGGCTTTACTTCCTTTTGCGAGGACTTACCTATTAAACATTAGCCCAGGTGAATCTGGGCTGAACTAACATTTCCAGAGTGACTGATATCAAGGAAGAGCCATTTTCAGACTCTATGGGACAAGCAGCAGGAAGGAGGACAGGGGAAGGCAGGGAGGTTTCGCTTACCTGCTACCCCTCTGCTGCTTGCTTTCTCAGGGGACATCATTGATGGCAGCAGTGATGGGCAAGTGGCTTTGATGCTTATCTTCCCACTTTCCACACGAGGTGCTGTGCCACTGCACTGAGGATACGCTGCCATCTGCTACCTCTCATGCAGGGATAGCTGCCAAATTCCCTCTGAGGTCAAAGATGAGAGGGTTATTGTCCATTGATGGCAGGTGCCACTGGCTGAGGCTCACAGATGAGATGGCCTGAAAATGCATTCAGGAACAATTCCCCGCAGGAATCAAAAGATGCTCAGGTGCAAGACTAATTACAAATGTGATTTTGCCATTGCCACATGACATCTACTCCATGCACTTTGCAGTCACTAAACTACTCACCACTTCTGCAGGAAAAGAGAATGTTTCCAGATCTAAACCTACCAACATGAGGAGGTGGTTTAAGGCACCTTTAGTCCCCTCATTAGCAGCAGCTGATGAGATATGCCATCCCGTGGGCTCAGGTAAGTGGCTCCTGCCTTTCCCCCTTCTCAGGTGTGGTAGGGCTGCGTTCATTCTCTGCACATGCCCCAGGCTGCAGCTGATGAAGCAGCAGCCAGAGCAATGAAGACACCACTCAGCAGGACTGGGACCGCTAGGAGCTGGGGAAGGACCCCAGCCCTCTTGCCTCTTTGTTCCTTAAGAACAGGATCACCTTCACCTTCAGAAAATGAAGGTCATTCCTATTTAAATTGGTGCACAATTGGCCGTGCTCATTAGGAAAGGAGGGGGCCTGGGAAGCATCTTTCCCAACAGCAGCAAGGCAAAAAGTAAACTGGAGGAGGAAGTGGAAGGAGGGTAGAACATATTTAAGGATTGCATCTTGGCATGGACAGCATGCAATTTCACTACTCATGTCACACAGGCTTGTGGTAAACCAGAGGCTATTAATCCCATGGGAAACAAAGGAAACCCAAGGGACTACCTCCTGCAAGCATTCTGTGAGATCACAGCAGGCAGCGGTGACAAGTGCGTAGATCTCTGTGGGCACAACCATACCTGCCTTGGGGAACACATGAAGATTTCCAAGTGCATGAGTCGCAAAAGAAAAAAAAAAAAAAAGATGTTTGCTCAATTAGCCTTCAGGGATCCAAGCTTTTTTCCAGCTCTGCATCTTTTGGGACTTCTCAAAGCAAGGAGCTCTGCTTTGCTGCCTATTTTATGGATGGGTGGCTCTAGGAACACGTTTAGAGGAATTGATTGTGACTTTGTTCACTGGACGTTTCTTTCCCCCAGCCGGCAAGAGAGCCCTCATTTTCATGACCCGCCCGCGGGGCACGCCGGGAGATGTAGTCTTTCGGCACCGCGCTTCCAGTCGGCCGTGCCGGTCTGTACCGCATGCCGGGATGCGCAGTCTCCTCATTGTGGCCTCCACGGCCATGCTGGGACCGGTAGTGATCCGCCCGCGGGGAACC
>NW_008824986.1:5731498-5732992 GCF_000699105.1 Pygoscelis adeliae | reverse complement strand
TTTTTTTAGTGATTTCTTTTCTTTCCTTAGTGCTGTCGCTTCTTAAAATTTCTGTCTGCATTTTAGTTCACTGTTGCTATTTTTTAGTTCTTTCCCCTCTTAATCCTTTAGCTTTTAAAATTTTGCACTTTTATCTTGTTCTCTGTCATTAGTTTTTAATTATTTTTCTTGTTTTTCCTTAGTGCCATAGTTTTTTAAAATTTTCTTTCTTACATCTCTGTTTTAGTTCGCTGCCCCTGATTTTTAAGTTTTTCTCTTTATTTCCCTGATTCCTGTCACTTTTTAAGTTTTCTACTTCTATCCTGTTCCTGGTCTTTATATTTAATTATTTCTTGTCTTTCCTTAGTGTGGTTGCTTTTTACAATTTCTGTCTTCATTTGTTTAGTTAGTTGTTGCTATTTTTTAATTCTTTGCTGTCTTAGTCCCTTGGCTTTAAAAATTTTGTTTCTGTGTCTACTTTTATCTAGTTTGCTGTCTCTTTTTAAATTTTTTTTCTGTTTGTCCTCTACCTAGTTGCTTCTGAAATTTTCTTTCTATATCTACTTTGATCAAGCTCCCTGTCCTTATTTTTTAATAGTTTTTGGTCTGTTGTATAGGCTGTTGCTTTTTAAATTTTCTTTGTATACCTCTGTCTGTTTAGATCTGTGTGTCTATTTTTTAATTTTTGCCTCTCAATCTCCTGGCTTTTAAAATTTTGTTTCTATATGTACCGGTAATCTAGTTTGCTGTGCCTATTTTTAGTGCTCTGCTCACTGTCCTGTACCTCTTTCCATTTTGAAGTTTCCTTCTATGTCTACTTTTATCGAGCTCCCTATCCCTATTTTTAACCCTTTCCTGTTATGTACCCCATTGTTTTTGAATTTTTCTCTCTCTCCTCTTTTATTGTTTGCTCTCCCTGCTTTTAGTTTTTTTCCATTTTCCTTACCCAGTTGCTTTTTAATTCCCCCTTTTTTATGACAGTGTAACTTCTCTGGTTCTGAGGTGGCGTCTAAAGTACAGCTGTCTATTACAGGCAGTTTGGTTTAGTTCAAAGAATGTTTAGACTGGACTGAATCCGCCTCTGCTTCTATTTCTGGAAATCACCAGTCCTGTGCATACAACCTGGAAATAAAATGAACCAAAGTATGTGGGGCCTGCAGAAATAGGAAAACATTTGAGAAAAGGCTCAGTGGGGAAATCATCATTTGTCTGTGGGGCATCGTCTTATGTTCTCTACTTTTTAATTCCTCCCTGTTTTTGTCACTTTTTAATTTCTATTTCTATGACTGCCTCTATCCGGCTTCCCGTCTTTTTCCTTTTTCTAAATTCTTTCGGCTTTGTTCCCCTTTTGTAGTTTTCTCTCTGTCTCCCTCTATCCAGTTCCCTACCGTAAAATCCCCCCTGGCTCTGTCTCCTGTCTGCGTGTCTCTCGTCCTTGCTCTGTCCCTCTCTGCTGGTCCTGTTGTCCTGCTCAGTCCCTTCCATCCCTCTCCCCTGCTCCACCTGCCCCCCCCC
>NW_008824986.1:5727099-5729853 GCF_000699105.1 Pygoscelis adeliae | reverse complement strand
ATTTATTTAGTTTGCTGACCCTATTTTTTGTTTTTTTTCTCTCTGTTCTTAATCCCTTCGCTTTCTAAATTTTCTTTCTACGTCTCCGTTTTAGTTTGCCATTGCTACTTCTTAATTTTTTCTTATTTCCTTAATCCCTGTTGCTTTTAAAATTTTCTGTCTGCTTTTATTCTGTTCTCTGTCTTTATTATTTCTTGTCTTTCCTTAGTGCAGTTGCTTTTTAAATTTTCTTTCTATGTCTCCGTTTTAGTTTGCTGTCCCTGTTTTTTAGTATTTTTCCTTTATTTCCCTAATGCCCTTTGCTTTTTAAATGTTTTTTCTATGCCTAGCTTTTTCCCTTTTATGTCTCTCTTTTTAATTATTTCTTCTCTTTCCTTAGTGCCCTCACTTCTTAGATTTTCTTTCTACGTCTCCATTTTAGTTTGCCATCGTTATTTTTCAATGTTTTCCTTATTTCCTTAATCACTGCTGCTTTTAAAAGTTTGTCTCCTTTTATGCCATTTGCTGTCTTTATTTAGCTGTATTTATGTTTTAATGATTTCTTGTCTTTCCTTAGTGCCCTCAGTTTTTAAATTTTCTCTCTCCATCTCTGCTTTAGTTTGCTCCTCCTATTTCATATCTTTTTCCTTTATTTCCCTAATGCTCATTGCTTTTTTAATATTCCTTCTATGGCTACTTTAATTCCCTTTGCCATCTTTTTTTAATTATTTATTGTCTTTCCTTAGTGCCCTCACTTTTTAAATTTTCTTTCTATGTAGCTTTTAATTTGCTGTCCCTATTTTTTAATTTTCCTCTTCAATTCTGTAATCCCCTTTGCTTTTTTAATGATCTTTCTATGCCTATTTTTATCCCATTCACTGTCTTTATTTTTTAATTATTTCTTGTCTTTCCTTAGTGCCATCACTTTTAAAATTTTCTGTCCATGTCTGCATTTTATTTTGCTGTTGCTACTTTTTTTGTTCTTTCCTCTCTTACGCCTTTGGCTTTTAAAATTTTCTCCCATTATCTCATTCCCTGTTGTTAGTTTTTAATTATTCTTTTCTTGTTTTTCCTTAGTGCCATCGCTTTTTAGAATTTTCTTTCTATGTCTCCTCTTGCTGTTGCTATTTTTTAATTTTTTCCTTATTCCCTTAGTCCTATTTGCTTCTAAAATTTTCTCTCTACTTTTATTCCATTCGCTGCATTTATTTTTTAATTATTTCTTGTCTTTCCTTAATGCTGTTGCTTTTTAGATTTTCTTTCCATGTCTCAGTTTTAGTTCGCTGTTGCTATTTTTTTAATTTTTTCCTTATTTCCTTCATCTTTCTTTCTACCGTTATCCCATTTGCTGTTTTCTTGTCTTTCCTCAGTGCTCTCACTTTTAAAATTTTCTTTCTGTCTGTGTTTTCATTTGCTACCAATATTGTTTAATTTTTTCCTCTCTTAATCCCTTGGCTTTTAAAATGTTCCTTCTATGTCTACTTTTATCTAGTTTGCTGTCTGTATTTTCAGTTCTTTCCTGTCTTTTCTGTACCTCATAGCTTTTTATATTTTCCTTCCATGCCCACTTTTTTCAAGCTCCCTATCCCTATTTTTTTATTTGTTTCCTGCCTGTCATGTACCCTGTCGCTTTAAAAGTTTGTCTCTGTTTTAAGTTTGTTGTCCCTATTCTTCATTTTTTTCTTTGCTTTTCCTAGACCTTGTCACTTTTAAAATGTTCTGTCTACTTTTATCTCATTTGATGTCTTTAGTTTTGAATTATTTCTTGTCCTTCCTTAGTGCTGCCTTTTTAAAAATTTTCTATGTTTCCGTTCTAGTTCACTATCCCTATTTTTTAATCTTTTAATCTCTTAATGCCTTAGTTTTTAAAATTTTGTTTCTATCTCTACTTTACTTTGGTGTCTCTAGTTTAATTTTTTTTTCTGTCTGTCCTGTACCTCACTTCTTTTAAAATTTTCTTTCCGTGACCCTGTTTATCAACAGGCCTATCTTTATTTTTTAATTCTTTCCTGTCTGTCGTTTAACACTTTGCTTTTAAGTTTTCTTTCTATGACTGCTTTTATTCAGTTCACTCTATTTTTTTATTTCTTGCATTTCCTTAAATTTTGCTTTTTAAATTATCTGTCTATGTCTTTGTTTAGTTCACTGTCCCTATTTTTTAATTCTTTCTGCTCTTAATCCCTTGGATTTTCAAATGTTGTTGCTATGTCTATTTTTATCAAGCTCCCCATCCCTATATTTTCTTTCTTTCCTGTCTGTCATGTACACCATTGGTTTTAAAATGTATTTGCTATGTCTCCGTCTATTTAGTTTGCTGTCCCTATTTTTTAATCTTTTCCTCTTTTAATCCCCGTTACTTTTAAAATTTACTTTTTATGTTTCTGTTTATTTAGTTCGTTGTCCTTGTTTTTTCATTTTTTTCTTTATTTCCCTAATCCCTGTTGCTTTTAATATTTTCTATGTCTCCTTTCATCCAGTTCACTGTCTGTATTTTATTTTTTTCTTGTCTGTCCTTTACACCTTTGCTTTTCAAATTTTCTTTCCAGGTCTGTGTTTTAGTTCGTTGTCCTTATTTTTCAATTTTTTTCCTTCATTTTCTTAATCCTTTTTTTTTTAAATGCCCTTTCTTTGTCTACTTGATGACACCAAGTTGGGTGGGAGTGTTGATCTGCTCGAGGGTAGGAAGGCTCTGCAGAGGGACCTGGGCAGGCTGGATCGATGGGCCCAGGCCAACTGTATGAGATTCAACAAGGCCAAGTGCCGGGTCCTGCCTTT
>NW_008824986.1:5718970-5720435 GCF_000699105.1 Pygoscelis adeliae | reverse complement strand
TTTTTTTTTTTTTTTTTTTTTTTTAAAAACAGATTAACTGCCATGGCTAGGAGCCCAACTTAAAGACAAGAGGAAATGTTGATCAACCAAGGTGATGAACACAAGATCCAAGGTATTTCTGCCTCCCAAGAGGAGAAGCGCCATTTCCTTTGGCAGGGAAGGTGGCACCTGCTGTTACGGACTGTCCTTGTGAAAGCAGCGAGCATGATCTACTGCCACTGTATTGGGCAATAGAAAGAATTAATGGCATCAATCACTGGGACAATTTCTGTGTTGGGGTGCCAGAAGCGATGCCGAGATGCTCCCTGATGTCTCTGACGTCAAGGCGATGTGCTGTGCCTGGGTGAAAATGAACCCGACCTGAACTGAACAAAGCCCTCTGGCTCCAGGGGGCTGGAGGCAGCTGCAACCCCAAGCCATCCAGGGGAAATACCCAATTTGGGAATTGTCCAAAATCAAGCTGTAATCACATCGCCCTGGGGATGTCTAGCGTCGCTGAAGGAGAAGCATTAAGCCTGGAAACACATCACCAGCATGGCTGTGGCTCATACGGAGCACAGCCGTGAGCGGCTGACACTGCTACCGCACAGCCCCAGGCAACAGCGTGAATCTCCACCCGAGCAGAACCGTCATGCTGCAGAGGAGCACCAGCAGCTGCCACCAGCAGGCAGAGACACAACCCTGAGCTGTTCACTTTGCACACAGGACCTGTAATGGAGCCTCCTGCAACCATGCTGCAGCACCCTCACCTTCACACCCAACCGCCTGCGTGTTTCCAATTGCTTTGTTAACAGCACTGACGGAGCTGCAGCACGACGTGTGCCCCGCCGCATGCTTTTGTGGCAGCGTTATTACCGTGAACAACTACCTGTGGGACCAACAAAAAGCAGCGGGAGGTCCAGGTGACCGACAACGTCCCCAGCAGCGGGTTTGAGGAGCCAGCATTTCTGACAGCACAGGCACCTCCTTGGCCAAAGCCCAGCATCTTGACAGCGACGGGCAGTGACACAGCATCCCCCGTCCTCGATGGCGGCCGGATTCCCAACAAGTGAGAGAAACCCAGCCAGGAGCGGGCACCGGGCCTCAGCCGGAGCCCAAGGCCAGGGGCCACACCGTCATGGCTACCGACCCCTACAGGTACGAGTTGCCTGCCCCAGCGGGGGTTCACGGTACCGGCCTGGGAGAGCCGCTGGGAGGTGACGGGGCACCAGGGCCGGTGTCCCCATCCTCGCCGCTCCACGTGTGGCTCCTCTGGCCCCGGGGCTCGCGTCGGGTGGCTGTAGCACGCGGGAAAGGGGAGGTGACTCGGCGCCGGGGGGGAGAATCAGCCTGTGAGAAAAATGGGAAACCAGCATCACCTTCCCCTCCCGCGGCTCCCCGTGCTCGTCACCCTCGTCCCATCTCTCCCCCGGCCTGCCTCCCTACGGCCCAACCCTCTACCCAGGGCAGCCCGGCCCCGCGCACC
>NW_008824986.1:5712177-5717861 GCF_000699105.1 Pygoscelis adeliae | reverse complement strand
CTCAGCATCACAGATGGGGACTGCAAAGTGGGTCAGAAAGCAGACAGGGTGAGCTGGTTTGGGGCTCGAAAATGGAGATGAGATCTTCTGTTCCTGGGGCTTGAAAACAGGCTCACGTGGCTGATTTTGGGGCACAGAAACAGATTGAGTCATGCATTTTCAGGACCTGACAGAGGGGACTAAGTCGTGTGGTTTTGGGCTCAGGAACAGAGGTCAAGTGCTCTGTTTTTGGGACTTGAGAACAGGCTCAGCAGCTGGGTTTTTGGGCTCAGAAACGGGCACTAAGTGAGCTGGTGTGGGGCCAAAGCAGAAGCCAGTTTGGCTGTTTGTGCAGGCAGGTGGGAGGGCATTGGGGGCTGCAGGGGAGAGCAGGGGGTGGGCAGGGTGCGTGGACCCTCCCCTCACCCCAGGTGAGGGTCTGGTCGCGTTGGACCCTGAAGTTTGGGAGGCTGGCATGCACCAGGCCGAACTCAATGTCTGAGGTGGTCTCTGCGGGGAAGGGTGCTTTTCAGACCCTGCATGCCCTTTTCGAGTCCAGCTCTTCTTTGTACGCTGCTTAGAAAGTTATTAAGTAATTAATCATACAAACTAGTTAATATTTATACAATGTACAGCTATGACATTTAATAGTAACACTCAAGTTATGACCGATTGATTTACGACCTTGCCAAAAGCCTAGACTGTTGTAAATAGCTGGAGCTTGTAAGGACCTGAAATCAACTGGAGCTCCAGTGCAGAGCTGGAGCTTCTGTTAGCCAGCACTGTAGCAAGCAGGAGCTGGAATGAGACGGGGTGTCCGCTGTCTGGAGCGTGCATTAGCCAGAGGCAAAATCACCTGCAGCTGTAATGAGCAGGAGCTGCAATTAGCTGGAGTGTCTATTCACTGGAGCATCTGTCAGCTGGACTGCGCTCCCAGTATGGTTGAAGAGCGGCCAGGCGCGGGCAGGGTTGTCCCCAGCAAGCAGCTCCGAGCAGCAGGGAGGCAAGTCGTCCTTCTGCCAGCAGGAAGCTGGGCCTCTTCCCTCGGGGATTAAATCCACGCCCCGCACCTCTCTCTGCATGGAGGGTCACTCCTGCTCCCGTTCCCGAGGGCAGAAGTGAGGTGGGGGTCCTCCAGCTCTCCTGGGGGAGCCCGGCTGCGAGGGGGCGCGGGTGAAGCAGCAGCACGAGGCAGCAGTGTCTCCCTGGTACCTGGCAAAGGGGAGAGAAACCGGCCAGTCGGAGCTCCCGGGGTGCACAGTCTGGCCCCGCACGGCCCCTCTGGCAGAATCCTCCCCTGTGTTTTCACATTGGCTGGGTGTGACAAACAGGTTCATTTTTTGCCTCCTCTTTTCCCAGTGTCACCTTCTGCGTCATGTGAAGAAATCCTGCATGGTTGATTCCACGTGCTGCTCAGGTAATCGCACATATGGGGCTGGGGGGGTGGGGAGAAACATGTGCGAGTTCAAGGACACTACGGATAGATACTCCACATCAAACCCAGAGAAAAGGCAAATTTGCTGCCAGTGCAGAAAAGCTGATGAAAAATTGCAGTTAACAGAGCGTACCTCATTCCTGAATTAGTCCCTTGGTAGTTATGAATGTTTTCCTTTCAGGTAAAAGAACGAACTTTTATCTAGGATAAATTAAGAGCTGCCTGTTACCTTCTTTAGGGTCAAGTGTTTCTCTTTTGTTTGTTCATACTAATTTTATGGGCAAGTTGGAAGACTTGCCAGGACTTGGGAGGCTGGCATGCACCAGGCCGAACTCAATGGCTGAGGTGGTCTCTGTGGGGAAGGGTGCTTTTCAGACCCTGCGTGCCCTCTTCGAGTCCAGCTCTTCTTCATATGCTGCTTAGAATTGTTAAGTAATTAATCACACAAACTAGTTAATATTTATACAAGGTACAGACATTGTATAAGACAAAAGACAACCCCGCCTTTTATTTTCATATGCATAACAATTTTTAGTAATATGTGGTGTCAGTCTAGTTAATTTTTGAGCACGTATGTGCTACTGATGCCAGTAGAAATGTAATGAATGAAACATGATGGAAACTGATGTTTAAACTTAATTTTTATTTGATTTTTTGGGGTTTTTTTGCATTAGAATGTTGATGTCATGTTGTCCTGTGGCTCGATCGACATTCTGTTTCAATCTAAGCTTTCAATCTACGACTTTTATGTAGAAAAGTTTGTCCTTCCAAAAAAGGACTAGTCATTCACAGGATTGAGGTCTAGACTTTGAGAGTCTCTTAAGTACATGGTCAGAATTAAAGCCAAATTTCACTTAATGTTGCTGCCGTTTGTCTTCACTTTCATTAATTTCCCCACCGCTCCATCGTGGTTGGGAGCTCTGAATCGTAATTTTTTTCAGGCTCCAACACATTTTTTTTTTCCCCCCCAAGGAGATGCTACATTTAAAAGTTAATTAGTTTTCTCACAAATACTTGCCTGTGTAAATGTGCTGGTAATACCAGGAAGGTAAATGCTCGAACCAGTAGCGAGTAACTTGGCTACAAGTAGAATTTCTGAAGGAGGAACAACAATAACAGGAAGCAAATAGCAAGTTACCAGAAAAAATTTGTGTGTCAAACACATGAAAGTTTTATTGCCAAATGTTGTTTGGCAATATGTTCCAAGTGGCTATTTTTGGTAAACATAAATTTTCAGGGAATTCAGGGTTGTGTGTGGCAAAACATGTCCCTCTGTTTATATGTCCTGCTACATCAACAGCATCAGTCAATAGCGTGTCCAGTGGCAGGGCTGCTGTTCCCTACTCTCAGTATTGCCACAATAGTGCTGTGATATGTAGACCTAACAAACAGATGGGTTTAGGAATGGTTTAGGAATGCCTGTTTTCTGTAAGGGCTATGAATGTTGACCCTTTTCTGGCTGCTACTTTCTTGTGCACGCGATGAATCTGTTTCATTTTTCTGCCTTGCTCCTGGTCTAAATATTTCTAAAGCTGTTGCTGCTGTGGCTTTGCAATTTGTGTTACTATGTTTTTGTGGAGTTCTAGTTATGGATCACTTCTACTGTGGCGAAGTGTCATGATACGGTTTTCAGTTTAAAGCTTCAGAAACTACATTTGCGGAAATCAGTGTAGGTGAAACTGGTCTTGCACGTGCAGCTGCGCTTGTAGGGGTGCTCAGTAGCTCCTCATCAAAACAGCAAGGTGTGTGTGGACATCCATAGGGTTGTACTCTGGGTCTGAGAGCATTACGTATTTTTGCTGTTGGAAGATGGAATAGAGCATGTGCCTGTTAAATCTAAGGACAGCCAAAAGCTGGGAGGGACCCTAAAGCAGGTTTGGTGGCACAACTGCAGTTTTAAAAGATCTTGGCCGTTTGGAGAAACGGCCTGAAAAAAATAATTCCTTTTTTGCAAGGAGGCAGTTCACAAGGACAGATGTGTTGCTGTACTCTTTAACAAAAACATTCAACTTGGGACATACAGGGTGAGGAAGTCTTGGCTATATGTAGGCTTGAGAAAATGCATGTAGGTATCTGTGTCTGTCACCTGTGTGTGCATCTATGAAAGTGGTTCTAGTGAAACTAAAGCTGCCAATGAGTCAAAAAAAGGCATAGTTGTCTAAAAAAATGCAAAAGCTCTAGTGGCCTGTATCAACAACTGTACCAAAGATGATGCAAAATACTTTTCCTCCACTCAGGAGGTGTAGTCTTCACAAACCTTCACAAAAAAAGAAGCTTTAGATTCCTACCCAGCTTTATGCTAGAGGGTTTTTTCCTCTCTTAGCAGGATGTCAACTGCCACTTCACTGTGGTCGCCCTTTCTTCTGCCATGATAGTACAAGACAGATGGACAGGATCCATAGTGGTCTGCAAGTACAAGGTACGTCTATGATGTGTGTCTGCATTTTTCCTAAGGTACGTGTCGTATGGACTTTAAAGTTAATGTTAAGAATGTGCCAACTCTCCTTCTATAGTTTTTCTATGAAATATTTTAACAGAAATACTAAAAATAAAATAAGGTCTGTTCTGGAGCATGTTACACCTATGCAAAGCTTACTCCCCTCTGTTTATTTTCTCTTCCTGAAAGCATAATCTTCTGTTTCTGTGCGCTTACTATTAAATGATACTGTGAAAATAATTTTGTACTAAAAGAGGAAAGAAACTGTTTGTAAGAGATCAGATGTTCAGAAGAAACAGGCTTTGTTTTCATGATAAAAGCTTTATGCTTTTTCAGTAAAGTTTTTAAAATATCTTATAGTAGTACTCAAAAACCTTACTGAGCTGCTAGCATCTGTACTAAAAGCAATCGAGGTCAAAGAAGAGACATGGACAAAATCGGCGTCGCTTCTGCGTGTTTTCCAGGCTTTCCCAAGAAGCATTGGCAGCCTTGTAACTAGTGACAGTGAATCCTGATGTGTTTTTGGTGAGTTACTGCTTCAATAATGTCCTTTTTCCTTAACTTACAGTGTGTAATTTTTTTTACTTCAGTTGGAAAGATATTTTCCGGAACGGAAATCTTTCTCATTCAAAGAAGTTACATTTTTATGAACTTCCCATCAGAGCGGATCTTCAGAGATGATGCAGTTGGCAGTAGAAGTCACCAGCAACAAGACTTTTCACTTTTTTTTTTTCTTCTTTTTATTAAAGAGTCAATTTCTTTCCAAAGACCCAAGCAGAGCACCTCTTCCAAAAGTTCATGGCATCGCTGGTCTTTGGTTCTCAGTTGTAACAGCTGAGATATCATAAAAACCTGTTCCTCTTCATGCTTCGGTACAGCCAAAAGTATTAGCAAATCTGCCAGTCCTTTTTGGTAGCCCTATGTATTGCAGCACCGGGGATTTGATTTTTTTTTTTCTTTTCGAAAGTAAAACCATGTGGGGGATCTCTTATCTCACTGATTTTTCTATCATAAATGAAACTTCAAAAAAAAGTTAAAATTGTGTAATTTACAAACTGACTTGCATTGTTTAAACTGTAACTGCCAAATAGCTGTAGCATACAATTTATTAGGTATATTTAAGCAGTTAGGTATTTGTTCTAAATGTTTAAAAAGAGAGGCAACTGAATGTTACGGGGTTTTCCCCAATATTTTGACGGAGTGCTCTGAAGTACTTTATTTCTGTCATGCTTTCAATGGTGTGTTTCCCTGGCAGTTCAGTAGCATCTCTCTTGGGCAGTGCAGCTGGCGAGATGTACCTCCTAATTATGTAACACACAAAAAAACCCCTAGTCAAATTATAACTGTGTATTTTGGAGATAGGTAATTTAATAGTATCAATTCACAGCTATGCAAGTTAAATTAATGCAAAAGGAAAATCAAATACTTTTATAGTGTAAGTATTTTTATTGGATGTATATAAACATACACCTTTTAGCATAAAGTGAATTACTGAGATTTGTTCTTTATTTTTCATTTCACTCTTCAAAGTTTTACACTTCACTTTCAGCTTTATTGACCAAGCAAGCAAGATGTGCAGCAGCAGCTTACCTAGAATCCTCCTTTAGCTCATCTACTATCCTATCCCTTATTCTGACTGAATTCCTCTACTTTCTTCTGTGCTATTTTTTTAACATGCTGAAATATAATTTGGGATTTTTGTTTTTCAGATGTCTTGTTGCAAGTGTCTCGTGATGCTCAATAGCTACCCCCCCAGCCCAGGTTTGCCTGCCAGTCATGCAGCATACTGACGGTAAGGGACCAGCCCTGTGGCTGGAGGCTCCTGGCTCTGTC
>NW_008824986.1:5708178-5711490 GCF_000699105.1 Pygoscelis adeliae | reverse complement strand
ACTGCCAATGCATTTCCTTTGGACAAAAAAGAAAAAACTGTAAACAAAGCCAAAGAGGATGGCAATGGAATGTATTCTGAGTAGCAATTCCAAGGAAAGAGAATACAAGCTTCATTTGTCTCTGAATTTGACTAAGACTCAAGCCTTGGCAATGGGGACTGACTGCTGCTGTTGAAATCAAGAGATGAAAGAGGAGTTTGCAAAAGACTCTTCAAGGTTTTTGACACTGCCAGAAGGACATGCTGATCTATTTTTGTACAAGATTTTGGAAGCAGCAGTAGCTGTTAATTTTTGTTTCCGTTCTTATGGTGACTAATGGGGAGGGAGATTAGAAATAGACTGTTCTTCATTTTAAAGCTAAGCTTTCTGCCTTAAGTTATTGAATAGTGCAGCAAGGATGAAACCAACTCCAACATCTAAGAGCCTTAGATAATCCAACTCAGACATTTATCTCCTTGATATGACATGTTACTGACTGCATGTGTGTATTCATTTTCATTGACATATTCTTCATAATTCAGCTTATTAGATGTCAGTGCCCTCGGTCAGAACCACACAAAACACATTACTGTGCCTGCATAACTGCAGCATCTCAAAAGCAAAGACTTTTCTTTCATGCCACTATGGAAACTCAGCAGGCCAAGGGTTTTGAAGTATCACACTCAGTGAAGCAGCTGACTGACTTGTTCACAACACACATTCCAGAACATAGTTGCAAATAATCTATGAGTAAATCAGGGCAGGGACCACAGATTAGTCCCAGATGCAAGTTATGCTTGCAGCTCTTCCCTTACCCTGCTTGAACAGCATACCCCCGCAGTCAGATTCCCAAAGTGCCACCAGATACATGTTTATTGGCTCCAATTAAGCAACACTAATTAGCACAGCTATCCAACCTGATTGCTGTATATTAGGATTCCAAGAGCTCTGTAGCAGTGTATTGCCTTGAAGGATCTGTTCCCTGGAACTGGAAGAGAAGTCTCCATTTCTAGAGAACAAGTGCCATCTTCAGCATATAGGAGCAGAACTGCCATCAAAACCAAGCACTGTGTGAAGCTGTGTACGTTTGGATCAAGGTTCATTTGATGCACTTCCATAGGCAGGAGAAAAGTCACGACATTCTGTGTGCAAATCATATGGACTTAAAAAGGGGAGGAAAAAAGCTGTGCTTTTCTCCTGGCTGAAAAGACAGACAGTTGCAGACAACCAAGAACTTTTCACTGCTGTGTCTTGGTAATGAAAAAAGAGCCCGTCTCTCTGGTGTGGAGCTGTGTGGGCTCCTGTCTTGACTTTAAGGACAAGCAGAAGTAGTGATGTGCACCAGCTGCCTGTACTGTAGGGCTCACCTTTTAATCCACTGGTCCGCTCCTGGGTCCAGTGTCATTAGGACACGTGGGGGATGCTACTGGCTAAGCTGGAGGCGGGCTCGGATTTTCAGTAGACATCAGGCTCTGCAACCAAAAACAGATGCAGTCGTTTCCAATAGTTGTCTTTTGTAAGAGCTGTACAGCTAAAAGTCTATCGTTTATACAATTTGTGACAGTGGCTACTGTTGAAAAACACACAAGCTGAAACAATAAACCTAACTAAATCTAATCTTCAATTTGTAGAGAGCTTGTGGCAAAACAGATTTCATAGAGCTTGACAAGGCAACCTCAGCTTTGTGCCAATACCTCCCATTTCTTTGTTCAAGGTGAGCTGGCTGGTAATGAGTAACACTTACCGCCAGAATCATTTCCTTCACAGTATTTTTGAGGCTCTTGAGGTGCACGCCTCTTGACCTGAGTAGAAAGGTGGGAGCTGCTCAGTAGCCCTTGAGGACTGGATTTCTCCCCCTGTTGCCCTGTGCTAGGATTACAGCATGTTCCTTCCTTAGAATAGCACCAGACTACATCTTCCCAAACACAAGCACAGAGGAGAGAGTACCTCATGGCTTTCTAACTCCCACAGGAGGGCTGGGGGGGCCATCCCACTGCAAATGAGACTGCTGCCTCAGAGAAGGGCAGTCAGTCCCCCAGGAAAATGCTGTGGGAACAGGGAGCCCACAAGGTGAGGAGTCGCTGAGGTCCAGCCTCCTGCTTGCTGGGGATGAATTGGAGCGACTGCCTCTTGGGCAGAAGGTCAGGACTGAGCCAAGCCCAGCTCAGCCTGTGAATGGTGTCTGGCACAAGCAATGCCCGGAACAGGGCACCTCAGAGGAATTTTCCTGAGGTCAGACGCACCCTGGCCCACCCCTTGGATGGTAGCAATTACCCAGATCAGAATAGGGCGTTGGCAGCGAAGCTTCCCAACTTTTTGCACTCCAGAACAGAGGTGCTAACTAAATATAGGTGTTTCCCCAGCACAGCAGTCTGGGGCAGCCCTGCTCTGAGTCACTCTTTGGGACTGAAGCTGGTTTCGAGGCTATGGGCAATGCTTTCCAGTGCTGTGATGAGACAGCCTTAAAGTGACATTAAGAGCATCACTCAAAATGAGCGTCAATATGTTACACTTGGTTTTCACTGGGCTACAGCCAGACTTTGTCATGAACAATATCACATAGAATAGGTACAATCTTCCAAGTAAAATGTGATCTGCCTCTTCCAACTCTATGCTAAGAGTGTTCTCTTCAGTGAGTCATATAAAAGTGAGACATTTTATGCCCACGACTTGCTTTGCATTTGTATCTGTAAATGAAACTTTCTACATAAAGCCAGGTCTAGCATCAGTAACGTATTAATCACACAGGCAATGATTTCTGTATATAACTTTGTACTAGTAGGGACCTCAAAATAATTTCCAACTCATGTTATTAATCACTATTTTAATCTCAAATCAGCATGGGGGGGCTTTTCCCCACCTGTTCTGTTTTTTGAAATGCTATTAATCCATAAATGGCTCTCCTTCCCATCTAATTATATAGCATCTGATACCTGTGCATTATTTTTATGGCTGGCTCAAAAGATGTGTAGCTTGAGACATTCTCCTGCCCAGACTCTCTCTTCGGATAGGCTCTTCTGGGAGAAAAGTCCCTAGTGGGAAGCAGACTGCGAGGAGGCCACTGCAGAAAGCTCTTGAAAATTCCACTCTTGCAGGCTGAATAGGGAATCTCAGGGTAAGTGTGCAAAATACGAGTGCAAAATAAAACTTGCTTATCCTACAAGGTGGTACCTTGACCCAGGAGAATTGCCCGCTAGAACCATAGAATCATTAAGGTTGGAAAAGACCTCTAAGATCATCGAGTCCAACCGTCAACCCAACACCACCATGCCCACTAAACCATGTCCCTAAGCGCCTCATCTACATGTCTTTTAAATACTTCCAGGGATGGTG
>NW_008824986.1:5705586-5707700 GCF_000699105.1 Pygoscelis adeliae | reverse complement strand
TTTATACCTGTGGCCATCTTGTCCTTTTAATGTTTTCTTCTTTATCACAGTGCTCTTCAAACAATAAAATTTTTTCTGTCATTGCAAAGATGAAATGCTAGGACCATAGTCAAGTTCACAAGGACAGGTCACAGCCATGCTGTGAAGGGCATGTTTCATTACTGATGTATAAGCTTGCTTGATCTGTACGTTTTCCCCTTCAATAACGGGGAAGTTTCCACTAGGAACTCTGGAGAAAATATAAAATAAAATCACTTTTTACATGAAAATTCATTTTTTCTGTGTGATATTTAGGTCTTTCCAAGAACATGAAAGTTTTCACTGCTTTCTGTGTTCAGCACTCTAGAAATGCATCCATCTCAAGTGCTCGTTTGCAAAGGCCATTCAAACAGAGATTGTCTTTATAAAGCGAAGTACAGAGTGGCTGGGGAGCGTGTGCTATGGATTCAGTTAAAGGTTAGCTAGTACGACAGTAAGAAGCTACTGAGGTTAACTGGACCTGATCCAAGGCCCAAAGGTGTCAGTGAGTTTCTGTCCATTGGCTTTACTGAGTTTTGATTCCAGCCCACAAAAATGGCATTGAAATTGTGGTGACAACCTTGCAATTTATCAGAAGAACGAGGCAGCCCTAATTGCTTTCTTAGTGTGGATGAAACCCAAGGCTGTTGTGTTAAAAACAAGAAGAAAAGTAATTCCTGCAGCCTTACTGCATATAGCACGCTGCTTCACAAACTGAAGTAGGGAATAGAAGCCTCTAGAGTTGCTGTTCTAGGGAGGTCCCAGGAGGATGCTCTCCTGATTTCCCCCGCTCCAGCTAAGGGAGGGTGGTGGGCTGGGCATGACACTGTCCCCTCTGTATGGGCCACACCGGAGGCAGCAGGTCAGAAGCTCCCAGGCTCTGCCCATCACAAGGATGCCTGTCTTTGTGTCATCCTCCTCTTCTCTGACTGCAGCTACACAAACCTGGGGAATGCACAGTAATTCCACAGAAGGAAATGAGAGCAGACACCCAATGAAGTGCATGCCCAGACAGGGAGGACTGCGGTCAGCTCTGTCCCCCGGAAACAAGGAGAGCTTGGGCTTGTCTCTGAGCAGCAGGGAGGTGCCCCCAGGTCATGGTAAGAGGAGAACCCACGTAGCCACGCTGGTGACAAGACTACCTGGCTTGTTACATTTCTCTTCAGTAACAGGAATGTTTTATTCAAAACAGTAGAAAAGAAACTGTGGGGAGAAAACAAAACCAAGGTGTGCGCTGTCCTTCAGGTATGGCATTACTTGCTACAGCAAAAACATTCCCGCTTGAAATAATCTCTCACCTCTTGATTACAAGAGGGTGACAAGAGTGGGGACTCTGACTCCTGAGGGGTTTTTGGATGCTTCCGACTGCTCGATCAAGTTCCCCACCGGCCCAACCCAGCAAGTAACTTTGCTTGGTCTCAGAGTAACACCCTGCCCTCTCGCCTGGAGGTGACCCAGGTTCCCAAGCCACAAGGACATAATGGCTCAAGAAAGGCAGGTTGCAGCTGCATGCAATTACAGATGCACGGGCTCACAACATCAGCCCGAAGGAGAGCCTGTCTCAGGCATAGAGATCCCACACATCCTTCCCCGCTTCCTCAACCCCCGAGCTGCACTTAAAGAAAGAGGTGCTCAGGGCCTTGAGGATTAGTACTTGTGCCTGAGCTTTACACATGCGCTTTCCTCTTCTGCTGCTCAGGGAGCTGCTCCAGGCTTACCTTGTGTTTTGATTGCTGCCTCTTAGAGGGACGTTAGTTAGTTATTAACAGAGAGGCTTACAGCCCCTGGTAAACCTGAACTCCATCACGACACAGAACAACAAGCAAGCACAGTTGCACGTGAGAGCACCCGAGCAGGGGTTGCTTACTGGTAATCCTTCAAAAATCAAACTTTCCATACAAAACCACTAACTCCCTCCTTTTGAGCAAAGCTCAGGATTTTATATGCTCATTTTCAAAAGGAACAATCTTTTCCCAGAAAGCTTAAATTTAGATCTTACCTCATGCGAGGAGGTCACACATGTGTTTCAAAGGATGCAGAGAAATAGGACTTTGACATACAAAGCTTGGACACAAACAACAACCCCACATTTTTTC
>NW_008824986.1:5685787-5703992 GCF_000699105.1 Pygoscelis adeliae | reverse complement strand
TTTCGCCGTGCAGCAAGCACCATCCCCTCCCCTGCCGCTCAAGGCATGCTCTCTAGCGGCAGTAGTACGGGCTTTTCCCTGCGCACACACACAAAGAAAAGAAAACAAAAGGAATAAAAAAAGGCACAGTTAGAGCTGGGTTTGTTAGAGAGCAATGGGGGTGGGGGGAAGTGCAGTTAGAACTGGATTTCTCAGAGAGCTACAAAACAAAAGCAAAGCTGACGTGACACAAAGGTAAGATGGTGCATAGGAATGCTGAGGAGAGAACTCACACAGCACACAAGAAATGTATGTCAGAATCTATTTTCTACTGACCTCAAAATTAAAAATAATAGCACACTTTGCAACACTAAGCACAGTCTAATCATCTTAACTATTTCTTTCCAACCTCCCACCATCTGCAGCATGCTGTTCAACCCCCTCAGCCTGAATGCATGGCTTTCCCCCTTTTTTATGACAGTGTAACTTCTCTGGTTCTGAGGTGGCGTCTAAAGTACAGCTGTCTATTACAGGCAGTTTGGTTTAGTTCAAAGAATGTTTAGACTGGACTGAATCCGCCTCTGCTTCTATTTCTGGAAATCACCAGTCCTGTGCATACAACCTGGAAATAAAATGAACCAAAGTACGTGGGGCCTGCAGAAATAGGAAAACATTTGAGAAAAGGCTCAGTGGGGAAATCATCATTTGTCTGTGGGGCATCGTCTTATGTTCTCTACTTTTTAATTCCTCCCTGTTTTTGTCACTTTTTAATTTCTATTTCTATGACTGCCTCTATCCGGCTTCCCGTCTTTTTCCTTTTTCTAAATTCTTTCGGCTTTGTTCCCCTTTTGTAGTTTTCTCTCTGTCTCCCTCTATCCAGTTCCCTACCGTAAAATCCCCCCTGGCTCTGTCTCCTGTCTGTGTGTCTCTCGTCCTTGCTCTGTCCCTCTCTGCTGGTCCTGTTGTCCTGCTCAGTCCCTTCCATCCCTCTCCCCTGCTCCACCTGTCCCCCCTACCTTATTGCTCCATCTCCCCATTCCTGTAGTTCTCTACCCCATCTCCCCATCCTCCTCCTCACTACGCTCCATTTCTCTCTCTTGACACCTTTGTGCGGTTCCCCGTCCCCCTCTTGTTCCCAGTATCCCATTTTCTGGCTCCCTGTCCCACACCTCTTCTCTACCTCCCTCTGTCCTTCCTCCCGCTTTCCTCTTCCCTCTGTCCTGCTGCCTTTGGGCACTGAGCTTTGTAGCCAGCTCACTGCTGGGATCTCTGATGTGCGTGAAGGAACAAACCTTTGCTGCCTCCTTTGCACTCCTGCATGTGTTTCCAGCTGCTGGGCTCAGGGCAAGTGGCTGTGGTTGGGTCCAGAGGAGGGGGTGATGTGCTGTGGGGTGGGGTGATGGCCCCCTGTTCCTGATGGGCTCCAGCTGTGGGCTGGGGCAGCCCAGGTGGGACCCATGAGGTGAGGCTGGGGCTGGGCCAAGGGTTTGAAAAGGCTGCAGGGGGGGATGGGCCAGGGCAGCCCCAGGTGCAGCTGATGAGGCTGAGGATGGGGCTGGGCCCGCTGGGCCTGGGCATGCCTGCGTGCAGGAGCTGGCTGAGGAGTGAAACCAAGGGGCTTCCACAGGCAGCTGCCTCCAGCAAGGAATGGCTGGTCCCCACAGTGAGGAGGGATCCCTCCCAGCCATCCCTGATGGAGCGCACCACCAGCACATAGAATCATAGAATCATTACGGTTGGAAGAGACCTCCAAGACCATCGAGTCCAACATGGTGCTGGGAGCTCTCGGTGCCTCTGTTGGCTGCATGCGTGAGCCACCATGCATGTGGGAAGCCTCATGGGAGAGGAGTGTTGAGGCACCCACCACCTGCTCCTGGCTGGGTGAGGGTCGGGCAGCTGGCACTGTGGAGGAGGAAGGGGCAGAGGGAGAAGTCCTGGGGCGGTGAAGGTGTCCTGGCAGCCCCAGGCGATGTGGTGAGTCGCATGTCCCCTCGTGTGTGTCCAGGCCCATCCCTGCCTTGCTCCTCCAGATCTCTGCCTGCCTCCTTGCCTGTCCCTGCCTCCATCTCCCTTTCGGGCTGCCCGGCTCCCCAAAGCTTTTTGCTCTTCTGCTAGCACTGCCCTGTACACTGTCGCCTTCTACGTTTCCTTTCCGTGCCTCTCCCTTTCTGGCTCCCCACCCGCTATTATTTCATTCTTCCCACACTGCCTTCTTCCCCATTGTTTGTGAAAGCTGCATTTCTAGGTCTCCCTCTACTCAGCGACCTGTCTCTGTTTTCAGTGACTCCCTCTGCTCCGCACCCCGTCACGCTTCCAGTGTCCTTTCCCTGCGGCTGTCTGTCCGGCCCCCTCTCCCGATACTTAACTTCCTACCCATGTGGCCAGTACCCCGTTGCTTTCTAGATTTTCCCTCTCTCTGTCCCCATTTATCCAGTTCCCTGTCTGTGTTTTTTATTTCTTCCTGCCTGTCCTCTACTTCATCACGTCAAAAATTTTGTTTCAATGTCTTCATTTATTTAGTTTGCTGACCCTATTTTTTGTTTTTTTTCTCTCTGTTCTTAATCCCTTTGCTTTCTAAATTTTCTTTCTACGTCTCCGTTTTAGTTTGCCATCGCTACTTCTTAATTTTTTCTTATTTCCTTAATCCCTGTTGCTTTTAAAATTTTCTGTCTGCTTTTATTCTGTTCTCTGTCTTTATTAATTATTTCTTGTCTTTCCTTAGTGCAGTTGCTTTTAATTTTTCTATGTCTCCGTTTTAGTTTGCTGTCCCTATTTTTTAGTATTTTTCCTTTATTTCCCTAATGCCCGTTGCTTTTTAATTGTTCTTTCTATGCCTACTTTTATTTCCTTTGCTGTTTTCTTAAAATTATTTCTTGTGTTTCCTTAGTGCTCAAGTTTATGGACTGGATTCTCATCTCACTGGGCCGATTTTTATGGTAGCCTTGGGGCAATGCAAGCTGTAGTATGAGATATGAAGAACAAGCTGGTGAGTTGCTTGTTAGGGTGGTGACATGTAGGTGCTCCACAGAAAAGCCTGCTAAAAAAACCTGGCTACTGCTAATATGGATAACTTCACTGGCAAACATTTGACACAGCCTAATTTAGGCTCACAGCTCTCATTACTATTGCCTCATATGAAAACTAAGCTGACTTTAGCCATGCTCATTTAAAGCAATTCACAAGTTATTAGCTATCATACACTAAGTAAGGATGGTATTTCCAATTTACAGCTCTAGAAGTTCACCTATCTCTGTAGGTATTTGTATGGTCCTCATTTCTCTGAAATGCTCAGACACTGTAAACATTAATGACTCACCTCTCCTACTCCTGGGAGAGGATTTGGTTTCTGCTCAACAAATCTACTGAGATCAGACTTGCCCAAGGACATTCAGAGGGACAGTAGAGAACTAAAATATTTTTCAAGTCTTAGTTCAGCCTCAACTAGGAAGCTTTTTAGCCTATGCCAGAGAGGACAAACTGAAAGATTAAGCCTTGAGAACCTTTCCAATCAAGCAATAAGGCAACATATAATGTTTAGCACAGATGACCTCCCTTTTGGCCCTGTTGAGCCAGATTCATGAACTTTAAGACCAACTTTTCTCTAACAGTGGAAGAGCTAATAATATATTCTTGGCCAAACCTGTGTACTGTTAATCTATTTTAGTCACACAAAATCCAGCCTAGAACTGAGGTCCCTTAAACTCTAATCTCTTCTACACATTTCTGCAGATAAAAAACAGGACCAATGTTTTCTAACATTATGTATTATTTGAACCTAAGCAGGTGAGAAACAGAAAAGCAGAGCAGAGGAGTGGGAAAAGAATCAAGGAAACATGAAAAAGAAATATCAATTGAAAAGAAAAGTATGAATGGCATAAGAACACTGTGCTTTTTCCTTCTCCCGTCTATTTATCTTCCATCACTTAGTTGCCTTCCAAACATCAATTCTGTTACTTTCTGCTTCATTCCTGGCACTAGCAAGCCTAAGCATTCCTAAATTGAAAGTCAGGCCCTCAGAATTTCTTGAGTGACTTACAGATCACACAGATCTTGAAAACAGCACCCCTGCGGTGTGCCTGCAGAGTTCATTTCTTCACACGGAGTATATGCCCACAAGGAGCTTAGAGTAACAGCAGATACACTAAATACCACTGGAGAAGAGAAAGAGCTTCTTACTAGCTCTCCTTGGCCCTGGCAGACCAGACCGAGGCCAGCTATCTAAACCACAATGTTCTAGAGAGTTTTGCATTTAAACTTAGACCTTAAAAGGACAGGCATGCTTACCTATACTAAACCCTTTACTCTGCTTTCTGATTTTCAGTTTATTAGGATTTGCTCAGATCATGTTTCTCTGCCATCATATGGACTTCCTTTTTTTTTTTTTTACACAGAAGCTGTAAATAAAACTCATGAGAATTAAAAAGAAAGATGGAGTTAGCAATACTCTGGCTTTCTTTCAAAAGTACGCTTACTGTAATTGGTATTTTGCTCAGAGGCGTGTTGCAAACACTTAGGGCATTGCAGTGTTCCCACAATTCTTCAAAGAGAGCAAGTTTGTTATTTGCAATCCACTTTCCATCCTCTAAGTCCTGTGACACAGATGGAAACAAGAAGGTTAACCTGGATGAGTGGATCAGCTGTTTGGTAGATGGCTCAGAAACCTGGTATGGGGATTTCATATAAGTAGCAAATCCCTAAAACACTCTGTTAGCATGAGAATCAAATAAATGACCCCTAGGTCACCCAAGCACACGCTTGGAGTTTCAGTCTACATGGTAGATTTATTATATATAATTATCTCATAGCCAGAAGGCTATAAACTTACCTGGTTGATAAGCTACAGTTAAAACACATAGCAGTCCATGGGCTCCCAGAAACCAGCCATTTTAAGTGCCAGGAACACAAAGCAAAGAAAAACCACATGGAACAAAAGAGTTATTTAGTAGCCAGGAAATAAGCAGGTTATTGAAATTGTGAAGGAGATCTTTAATTACTTGCAGCAGTTGTGGGAAACATTACCAGTTACATCTCTATAATAGATTTGAATTTACAAGTCATCACTGGAAGGCTGTAATCAATCCTGAATTTGTTTTGCAAGCCAGTTCAAAGAAAAGTTTCAATATGGAAACAAGTACTGTATCTTTTCTATGGAAAGAAGAGAATATTTTTTATTTCTACCAGCTTCATATTTCCAGCAGATTATCTTAAAAAAAAGCTTTTAAAATACAGCTGCAATCATCAGGCTTGAGAGGTATTACAGAACATGGAACCATGCAAAGGGATTAACTCCTAATATCATCCAGCTGAACAACATGAGCTCATCTGGGCTTAACCTTCTGAATCCATTCCATTTGTAGGACCCAAGCAAAAACAATAAATCACAGCTAACAAGCAGGCAATTTTTATTTTAAACATTAAGAAGGATGGACGACTTCCCTTGCATCTCCATTAGGGAAGCAAATTTTTCCTGCAGAGGGCATATTTATTTGTTCATGGCTGCTATGTTCCCATTAGTGCCAGGCAAATAATTCATAAGGAGTCATCCGACACAGCACATCCCTTTGAGCTCACAGATTTGCCATGAACATACTGTATTTCTCTCCGATTCATCTGTGAACACAGAACAAGGAGCACAAGGCTGGCAGGGGGAGTGCAACTGCCAGTTAGCACATGGACTTAGGGCGACAGCATCGCACAGGGCACAGATCCTTGCCTGGCCCAAATGAGAGAGAAGTTCAGCAAATTGGTTGCAGTGTATGGTGGAGAAGGAAACCCATCTCCCACTTGTACTTTCACTTGTCTATTCATAAGTGTATTGATGGAGCTGAAACCACCCTGGAGACCTGCTCTGAGCAGATAGATGGGAACAGCCCTTGGGCTGCAATGAGCCCCAAACAGGGAGGAAGAGGCCCCACAGGAATCAGTCTGTGGGTTACCAGTGAAGAGGGGTGGGTGGGGTGGAATAGCAGGTAAAAGGCAATTCCAGTGGCTCAGGGTACAAATTTCTTCAGTGAATCTCTAACTAGAAAGACTAAGGAATTCAAAAAGGTCCAAACTGCTCCCTCTTTACTCTGCCTGCAACCAAGCTGATAAAGCGAAAGAAAGAAATTGGGACAGCAGGGCTTAGGAAGGCTTTGTGTTTGGAGAAACAGGACATTACCAGTGGAACATCTAAGAAAGTTCTTTGCTGTTTTCCTGTGACTGTTGACCATAACCTCTGCCCATCATCTGTCCCTGCAACGTCTCAGTCCTCATCATCCAACTAGAATTGAGTGGGAGCTTCACAGCAGCGGGACTCAAGACTCCAGTGAAGCAGGACATGCCAATACTAATTTCTGTGCGCTGTTGGGTGGTCTTTGGGTATCCCATCCCCCGAGGTAGCTGTGCTGCCACCCCAGGAGCGCAGAGAGGGAGACACTTTGAAATGCTTTGCTGTCCATCCTACAGGGAGGGGTAACACAGGACTGACCCAGCAAAATGGATCTCTCCCTGCCCCCTCCCAAAATCCCCCATCTCCATGTCTAAGAGCAGCCTATCCAGTCTGAAGCTCCCTCCAGCGGTCCCTGCCCACAGAGCCTCAGTAATAAAAGGAAGCCCAGACTCTGGTTCCCTGTACCAGCACCATGCTGCTGTTTAACCACCTGGCATTAGCCCTGGCTGCATAACTGCCTGCGTAAGGCCTGGGAGGGCTGGCAGAGAGCAGACACCCTTCCGAGCCCTCTGGTACCTCTTGGCCCTAAGAAGATTTTAGTAAATGAGCGTAATGACGTCAGTGGGGAAAGGGAATTGGTGCGCAGAGCTAAGCATAGACTTATTGCACAATTTCATTGCTTTCAGGAGCAATGAGCCAGGTGGCTGCCAGGCTCTGAAGGAAGAAAACTACAAGTCTTTCCTTTTATTCCCCTTCACCCTTTCAAAAGGCTGGTTCTAGAAAAATTAGTGGCCAGTGCAGTCAAACACTGAGTGAAAGGAAGGTTGTCGGAAGTACAAGATGTACCAGGAGAAACACAGATGCACCAAAACAAGATACTGAACAAAGTGTTGTGGATAGGATTATACAAACTGAACTGCTCTGGCAGCCTCTCTGCTCACCCTTAGCTGAGAAGAGGACTCATGGCTTAAAAAAAAAAAAGAAAAAATCTGAGGGCCTCTTTCCACTTCGGTTTCTAAGCTTCCCCAGCATGTTTCCCTCCTGCACAGGCAGGCAGGCTGAAGGGGAAGGGCCGCTGTCAGGGCAGCCTGACTGCATGTCCACATTTCAGACTCACCTGGGTTGGAAGGGTGCAGCATGGCTGCTTTTTGGCACAATTACCTAAAACCCACCTGATTATTTTTCTTATTCCATCCTGAATTATACTTCTTTTGGCACCTTTATGCATCCTGCCTGTACTTTGTTTTGAAATGAAAGCTCCCTCAGGAAGCACCATGGCATACCTGTACGTATAGATCCAGTCTGAGCCATCCAGGACAAACCCCATCCAAGTGATAACAGTTGAAGCTAATTAATCATTTACAGCATGTGTGACTTATTGCATAAGGCAATTAGAAAGAAGCAGAATTCCAAGTCTGATGCACACCATGGCACAGTAAATAAAACATTTCTGATTTTGGGAGCATGCTCCCACCTCTGCAGAGTGGCTCAGGCTGCATTGAGGAGGCTGTGCTCTCCACTCAGTGGAGGAGACCCAGCACATCCACCCTGTATTGTCCTTCCTCTGCAACACTCCTCACCACAGGCTTCGTGGGAGCTTCTTTCAAACATTTATCCTTTAATTATAAACCACACTGAATAATTATGCCATTTTTACTGATTAAGCCAATTTGATTGTTTGGGATGATTCAAATAGGCCACATGATGTTAGTTCTCATGAGGGATGAATGCACAAACACTTGATATGAATATCCATTCTATGGCATTTGAACTGCAAATATTCATGTGCGGCTATGACATTCACTTGTTCAAAAGGCTTTTCTAGAAAGAACATCTGTAAGTTTGTAGGAGAAATCCTGGAGCAGTCTGAACAAGCCTGAAATGAAAAAGGGAGGAGAAATTAACTTAAGAGTCTAGTCCCTATTCAGAGGTGTTATTACACTCACAGCTGATATGTGGCAGTATTTTCCTCCCTTCCAAACAACACTAAATAGCTCCATGCAGAACCACTATTCTACTTAAAGAAAGTTTCAAAGGCAACAACCAAAAAGGGCATCTGCCTTCAGTTAAGAGCCAGGACTCTGGCCCTTCACTCCCAATTACAAAGTACACACCCAAAATAAGAAGCATACAGCCAACAGAGTAAGGCAATTTAGGAACAAGATTCCCAAAAAATAAAAAACAGATAGAAACTTGTTGAGCACTTATCAAGTAATTCAAATTCACCTGCAGGACTACTGCTTGCTGAGTTTGTGCACAGTTACTGCAAAATTACTTTCAGATTAAGTCACTTGGCAAGTTGAATATCAAATTTAACTGCTATTTTGCTCTGACCAAGGCAGTGCATCTGCTATGTGGAACTCTTCCTTGCTGTTAGTTTTCACTGTTGATCCCACTGGAAACAGTGAGTGTCTAAGAGCAGAGGCTGGCTCCAGGCCTTTTGGGAAAACAGCCTGCCAAGGTCGTTGCCCCTGTCTCCATCCCTTCTGCCTGTTGCTGATGTCCCCTGCTGCCCCAACAAGAAACACTAACACACAAAGGCCAAGCAGCAGACTCCAGATTAGTTCTCACTGCGCTGCTCACTGTGAGTGTGTGCCAAGTTGTGGGTGACAGAGGAAACAAGCAGCATTCACACACCTGCTAGGCTTGCTCACAAAGCATATGCAGGGATGCTGCTGAACAGAAAGACTTTCAGGAATTAGCTGTAAAGGCAGATTCAAAATGGGTGCTTCTAGCTACTTCCACACACTCACAGGTGGACAACTTTTCCATGCCTGAGCTGGAAGAGAGCCCAGCACAGCTGCAGTTGTGATGGTTGGACTACATATTTGATTTTCGTTTTCTTGCTTTACCTAAAGAATTGTTAAATTCCTCTATTTTTCCTCAGCTGTCAAACTGGGATCCAGCAGTCTGCCAGATAACAGGCAGCCAGCAAGCAATGAGAAACTGTGAATCCACAGAAGCACAGTCCACTTCGTCTTTACCACTAAGAGGAGTCAGACCAAAAGCTGACCACAACTACTGAGACACATGGGTCACAGCTCCTGGCCACAGAATATGTTACAGAGCCTCATCTTTCCCTGCTCCACATCAACGGCCCTCCAAAGTCATGTGCAGTGCTCCTGGACAGTGCCTGGTTGATTGCAAGTGCAAAGGATGCTGCAGTTGTAAACCTGGTTCTGCTCTACAAGTCTTCCTGGAGGCATTGCAATAAGTCAGTGCAAAATCCACCTTGCAGAGTGCAGAAATCCAAACAGCATATGCCAGCCTTAGAATCCAGCTGTGGCATGGGGATCTCAACTCCAGGCAGCCTTCTGGGGGAAGGAGCACCCATGAGCCACCTCTTCAAACACAAGCACCTCTTCCACCAATGTATGAGGCACTTACACTAGTTAACAGATCACAGAGCAGTTAGTGCTTGAGTGACAGAAACCATGTTCCTCCAACAGCTACATGCATCCTCAGATTACAATGGTTTGGGAGCAGGGGGGAGTCATCTGAATATTTAATGCCACCCTCACATTTACTCTTCATTAAATAGAGAGAAATTTCTTTCCAGAGCTTTCATTTGTAAAAACGTAACTCTCAGCACTAAAGATTGCCCCAGATGGCCCTTTAGTACTTCTGCTAGGATCAGGAAGCAGCAAGGGCAGCTGCTCCCTACGGGACAGGGAGGGAGGCAGGCACAGTAACAGGGCTGGCAGGACAGGTGCCTTACCAGCCAGGGCCCCATCCCACAGTAGCTGAGCAAGGCAAGGCAAGCTGGAGATAGCAGCCTAGATCAGACAACTTCATGGTGATGAGGAAGATCCTCGGCTAAGCCAGCCCACAGGTCTGGAGCAGCAGGGTCCACAGCCAGGCAAAGCATGGCTGAGCCAGAGACCAGCACTTCTACCACACAGCTCTGGCCAGAGCTGAAGGCCCAGGGCTGAGGTTAAATAGAGCTCCTGGGCCCATGGGCAGGGGCTGTGGGTGGAGCCCCAGGTGAGGCTGGTCAGGGCCATTAAGGCCTATTAGTGGGACAAGTAAGGACTAGTTTCTTTACAAAAGGTGGCAGTTTGGTATCCAGCAGAAAAAGTGAACTATCCAGAGACTTTGTGTGTCTTTCTATAACATAGACGGTACTGGCTTGAGCTCACTGGAGTGCCTCATAACAGCACTGAGAGAGAGATAATAGCAAACCACACCAAGCTGTCTAACACACTGACTCATCCTTATCTCCTGGTGCAGTGTGATCGTTCTCTATTCTAAAAATTAAGTGAATATTGATGAAAGTTATTGATTGGCAGCTCTGCAGATAGATATCCTGTGCCCATCCACAGAGCAGCCACTGCAAATAAAGACGTGACAAATATAATGTCAACATGCAGCAAGACAGTGACAATTCTTCTCCCGTGCTGTCAGGAAGAAACTGCTCTGTAGAGTGGTTTCATCTCCACACAGAGTGTAAGCAGTGTGCTTGCTTAGGTTTTAGTCACTCAATGCAATGAAACTGCATAGCCTCAGTATTTAAAAGGCACTTTCAAAACTATTTAAAGTGTTTATACAAGGTGATCCTTTCAGATCTCTCGGGGTAAGAAAGATTTCCATCCAGTTTGCATAACCTCCTTGTGCCCTTTCCCATTCCTGGTGTGGCAGCAGGTTCTGCACAGCCTCCGACTGTGCTGGTGAAGCATTTGTATACTCTCCTGATCAAAAGCACCCAAACCTGATTATAATGAGAGGTATATTGGGTGAGGAAGGGAGAGACAGAGAGAGGTATCTCTCACCTGGAGAATAGGACTTACACCATTTCACAGAGGACAGTCATAACTCTCAATGACATTAGTAGATCCCAAAATTACCTAGAGTTGAAAAGCTCCGTATTCCATTACCAGAGATCAGGAAAGTGAGATGCCCTGTAATTTAACCCCTCACACAGTGGCATTTTGTCTCCTACTTGAATACTCTGGATGCTTTGACAAGTGCTATTAACTCTTCAGAGTGATGCTAAACTACTGACATTTTGCAGTTTCAAATACATACTGATTTTTTAATGATACTGTAATTCACCTTGTAGATCAATGCTTCCACTTGTGGATTTATACCTTTATTAACTTGCAGTCTTTTAAAGAGATTATTCTGTCATAGTTCTTCATGGTACTATAAAAAAATAAATGGAATGGTGTTAAAAAAACCCCAGCCATTATTGTCAGCTATTACTACTGAGGACAAGTACCCATCTGACTGTCTGCATCTCCATCTGTTACCAAAACTGCCCAGAGGCCCATCAACTTGTCCTGAGCTAAATGAATGCCTTTCAGCTCCTCACCAGGAGCTCTATGAACCCCAGGAATCACTCAACCATTCCTTTCGTGCTCATTTCAGAATCAGAGGGAAGAATGAAGTATTGGGAACCTAAGGCCTGAATTTAAGACTTACAGTGCAATGTGCACTCAAGCATGCCCAAATAGGGATCTTACTTGTGATCAGGTTGCTTATCTGAGGTCAGAAAAACCTAAGAGCTGAGGACCTGTTTGGAAACACACAGCAAAGAAATTTAGGACTTCAGTAGAGGTCGGGAAATTGAGGAACTTTTTTTTTTTTTTTTGGCACCTTCTGACTTTTGAATGGCAGCAGTGTGGTGTAACAGTGAATCAATAAAGAGAATAAATGATGAAAACCTAAATGGATTCTCAACATCAAGTTGTGCCATACAAATCTGTCCACCAGTCCATCTCAGATAACACTGCATCTCAGATAACATTGATAAATGCCCTGAGACAAATCATAGGTAGGAGTAGATTAACTGATTATCATTCATTTCAGAATGCATCCATCTACTTGTAAATGTCAGTCTTAAGGAAACAGTCTTGCCTCCTACTTAATCTGCTCTCTTCTGAAAATCAGATCAGTGGCTGAACTTTTCCCAGCTGTGACTCCCCACGAAAGTGCACTGTACACAGTACTCTGGGTCCCAGCTAGATCCTCACTCCACCCTGCTCCATTTAGCAATGCAGAAAGGGCAAGAGGGTCATGATCTGCAAACAGAAAACAGTTGACTTAAATGTAGGAGGAGCTGCATACTCACACACTTGAATTCTCAAGACTAATTCATGAGGGAGACAGGCAGCCTGTGCGCTCATTTATGTCCACTCTGCGAAACAAGTGGTGTCAATAAGTGTGCAAGTTCTCATTCCTGTCTAAAGACAGGCATTTTTTCCCTTAGTGGAGAAAAGAGAGTGCTTCCCAAAGGCTCTGGGGTTGGAGACACAAGTATGAGGAATTCCTCCCTGAACTCCTTAGTGTGGAATTGTATGTTGCATACTATGTATTTTCTCAGGGATGCCTGGATGGAGCTGATATCCCTGTTTAAACTGGAAGTATTATTATTTCATTCTACTAAATTTATTCTTGTTTCTAATTATGATAATGTATCTATCATCCCTAGCATGGCTCCTTTCCAGCATTGTAAATACACCTGTTCTTCAATATGCAAGAGCGCTGGATGGGTAGATCACATATTACAAATTAAATTTCCATTAATAAAGGTTCCCTCTTTCCTCATACCTGTGACAGAGAGGTACAAGAGTCTGATATTTTGTCCTTTGGTTAGTGGCAGCTCTGCAAGGAGGGAATCTCTTCTTCCTAAACTACAAAGACACAGTGGGTGAGGCAAGAATCTAGGCTAAAATCTTTTGAATGACAGGCTAAAGGAGCAAGTACAAAATTTGTCACCAAGTAGTACTGCTAGTGTCCAAAAAGCCTATATGCTCTTCTCTGCTATTTTAGTTTAAAGAGCTGCTTTAGTTTAAAGAGTTTAAAGAGATTTCCCATATAGAAAGGATTTCCCTCTGGCCACCTCTCTGTGTCTCACAGGGACTTCTCCACACGAGGATTATCTCCACGTCTGGTGCAATACTGGCTTGAGATAAGTCTCACATCTGACATTGCCCCCCACCACCCGTGTTCCCATCACTACACTGTATGTCCCACTCCTCCGAACAGAAAATGCTTGTAGAGCTGTGCAGGGAGCTAAAAGAAGGGCCCAGCTGCAAATAACCCCACTGGAAGGGTTCATACCACAGGGCCGGGAATGGCTCTGTCCATTGGCATGGGAGAAGCAAAAGGGTTGTCACTGAAGAAACGTGCATGTCGCAGAGTGATTTTGCTTCTAAAGTAAAAAAAGTCATTCAAGCTGACATAGGGAATAGATCTGATCATAGCCTTTGCTTACTATTACAGTTCTTTAAGTGCATGTTAAATACAAAGACAGTCTCCACAGTAAAATACAGAGGATTGTATATGTGGGCTTACCCTACAGAGCACCCAGAGCCACAGGAGCTTGGGCCTTCTCCCCAGAAAAACTTCTCCTTGCTTCAGGCCAGTGTTATATCCAAGGCTTGCCAGTCAAGCTCTCGTCATTGCCTGACTGTCTTAAAGTCCCACTAGGGGCTGACGTAAAATGTTAAAGCCGAGTCTGATTGTATCACCCCCTGCCAAAAGTAGTAGGGAAACATGCTGTCTCAGGACTCTGAAGGTCAAAGACAGAGACCTAATCTGTGCTGCAGAAACTATGTACATCACAATACAATTAAGAAGCTGATATACCATCTCTCACAGGTGCCTACTGTCCATTACTGACGGACAGAAACAGAGGCAATGTCTCCACACAGGAGTCATCAATTGGCTTTTTAAGATATGTTTGATGGCAAAATTTTCAGGGGCAGCACAACCTGTCAAATTGCAGCCTAACTCCTCTACATATGGTTCAGAAATTGGCATTTTAATATAGGGAAAATATAAGCAGCTTCAGCCATGCTATGACTATTATAAGTTATGCTTTTATATTGCTGTGAAACTATTGCTATTATTTCCAGATGGTTATTTAGTTGTTTTCATTTCTGGCACCTAAAACAGTTTGTGTTTTTGCCAGGGTTTGCAAACATTTCTCAAACTTTCTTTAATCTTCCTGACACTGGGTATAGTAAGGAGGCAAAAGTATTGTATTTCCCACTGAACGGAAAGGGCAGACCAAAGACACACGCCTGCCCAGAATGATAGACTGAGTTAATAGTGGAGACAAAATTAGAAACAGGGAGAAAACTGGAAACCCCAGTATTGTCCTAAATGTTCTTCACGGGGAAGTGTCATCTTCACAAATGGCATTGCAGGGAATCACGGTCAGGACTGACTGAGGCTGTGTGTTCCCACGTGCCAGTCATGGGGCCCTCCCAAAGCACACTCAACTCAGTGAAAAGTCTCCCAGTGATGGGTATGAAATGAAATTAATTGGGTTGGGAACACCTAGAGAAAAAAGGAAAGTGGAAGAGTAAGAGGCAGGGCTCAAAGGAAATGTAACCAACAAAGTACCAGATGTGACTTGTCTTCCTCTGTTTTGACCAGCTAATACTATGCCATCCCATTTTTTATATCCAGTTGCCCATGGAAGGAAAAGCCTGGGGAGGACATCTAGGAGAAAGTAGGCTTTTTCTCTTTTTAACAAATATAACATGATCAGCAACAAAAACCAAAACAGATTTTAATTTAATAGAGGACCTCTATAAGAGGACCTTAAAAGCATGCGCAGTTTGAAGCCTTTGCATCAGCATATTTAAATGCTGATATATATTGTTGCTTGTGTAATAAAATGAGGGCACTTCTCTCATGAGTGCTTGGACTACATCATCTAAAAGACCCTGACAACAACTGAGCTGTGGATCCACAGCAGCTCAGCCAAAGTTGGTGACTTTACAGAGTACCTCCAGGAGGAAGAAGAGTTTTATCCTCTACTTTCAGAGAAGGCTCTTAGCATGTCTTGCAAACCACATTTGACATTCAACCTATCCTACAAAGAAGGAGCAGCTTCTGACACTGTTTCCTACCAGCTTCCACTTTCTTTCCTCCCTGTTTATCTGGAAGGAGTGAGGACATGTCAGCAGAATGCAGCCATTAGCTTGCAGGGGCAGTCAGGGAGGTAAGTTAAGACTACTGAGCCACTCTTTGCCACCAAAAGCCTCTTTGCAGTATGGTTTACAGTGGGGGAGCTCAGGGGGAACAGGTTTTTCACCAAGGTATCATAGCAATCTCTTTCTCTGAGCATTAATATAATCTGCACCTGTGATCTCTCTGCATAGCTTTTAGGCACTTCTGGCCAAGAACAAAGCCGCTCCCCAGGGTCAAGCTCAGTCTCTGTGAAAACACTCAGCCTGCTCCTCTGGTGTGGGGCCGCCCGGAGCAGCACGATGCTGTGAGTGGTTTGCTGGTGATCACCCAGCATACAGGCCTGGCACCTCTCCACTGCACTGTGGCACGCAGTGTGGACTTACGTCCCTCAGGCTTTCCAAATAATGAAGGTAGCTGCAGTCTCAGATCCTCCTGCGGGAGCTGCCAACATGGAAAAGGTTTTTTTGAGAAGTGGAAAATCTGAGGGAAATCTCTTATGTGGAAAGTTAATAGGTAGATACTCTCGAAGCAGCTTGGGGAAATGGTCACACACATTTCATTTTAATAAGTGGAAAATATGTGGTCAGACTGCCAGATTCGTCAGCCTCTTTTGTGCATTAAGCAGTTATATAGAGATGACAAAATTGAGAGGGGTTTCTACCTCAAAGATGAGGGGCCCACCTCTGGTTAAGCTGTGCTGTTTGTGGCATTAATCATTTTTTAATTGGCTTTTTTAACTATGCAATTGCAAGCACATTCTTAGCACCTTTATAAGCCAGAACAGGTTCTCTGGGCCAAAGGCTCAGCTTCGTAACCGCTCACCCCTGTGCATAACTTCACTGGCAGGAGAAGCCTTGTTAATAATTCATGAGTAGTGCTTGCAGATTGAGGGCCTCAAGCACTTTTACTGTTGTGAAGAAAGGAAAAAAGGGTTCACTCTGTAAAGGTGTGACATTTATATTTAAAAAAACAACAAAACTTTGACAAGACTTTGTTGGCTTCTTCGTAAGAGCACAATGGAGCTAACTTAATCACCTGCTTTAAAGTTCAGAGAGCTCATGTGTGGGCTTCTGAAACCCAGGAATAAAGCCAACTTGGCCCAAACAATGTCTTATTTGTCTTGACCATTTAGACCACTGACTTTCCTTAGCTGCCTGTTAGATTTCACGTTTTCATATGAGTGCAATGTGCATTCCCTAGTTTAGCTTCCTTCTATGGCTGGATCAGGTTGGCATGTTGGAGTGTGAAGGTGAATTTAATTTCCTTGTGGTCTTGTAGTTGAAATATGATGGCAAAGAGACATTATTCCTTTGAATGCATTTCTCTGACAACCTGCTTTGTATTTCTGAGTAGATCCTTTGAGGAAAATCTACTTTCTTTCCCCAACTTTTTCCCCCAACTCTCTTTTAGCATCTTTCTCTAAGCCAAGATGCTTTATCAGATTTTTTTTCCTCCATCAGATAAATAAGTCAGGTGCATACTGCAGTGAAAAAACATTTTTAATCAATTAACAGAAGTACCCTGCTGACAGCAGTGCAATCACTCAGCTAGTATGATAAAAATGCTCATCAGAGGCGATTATGAAGAGATTAATTCCTTTAGGAATTGACTGTAGCTTCCCTGACAATAGTGCTGGGAGCAGTTTTGCTTAGAAAGATATTCTCCCAGAGTAGACATTTATCAATGTTTGGTTTCCTAGCAGTTGCTCGTTCTTTGTTAAAAGTTCTACTTCTCCGATTCTTCCCCTATTCCCCTGTGAAAAGGGGATTTTTTAGCATAAATCAGAAATATAAATCTAGGCTACCATATGTCAAACTCACCCCAGGAGCCAGGTGAGGGGGGATATATTTTTATTCTTTAGCCTATGTAGTGCCAGGGTGTGGAAACGAATAAAACAGATCACGCATTCACACGTGTTGCTCCAGCCAAGAAAATCTGATAAACCTGCATTGTAAAAATGGAAATAGAAGATCAGCTCCTCCCACCCGCCAGCACCCAGTCTTCAGAGGCAATGACCTGGAGCTAAAATGGTGTGGCTGTTCCCGCTCCCTCCTCTGCCTGACCTCCTGGCTCTCTATTCACCAACTCATTCCCTTTGCTCCTCAGACGGCAGCTCCTCTCTCTTCCCCACTGCTCCTCTCTATGTCGCAGGGAGTGGATATCGCTCCCGCGCTGCCCCTGCCATCTGGAGCCGCATCCCTATTGCTCTGTGCCTAATTGAATTTGAAGAGAAGCAGGGAGTTGGTCTTGGGAAGAGACATTTCCTGACCCTGCCTTATGACTCCTCCAAATGTGGCGTCTGCTGGGGGAATTAAACATCTCCTGAAGCTCTGCTCCTTTTTGCTTCCACAAGTTCAACAGTTGCCTGCTATTTACCCTGTGGCCCACCACATCTTGAAATGATGCCTTTCCCCTACAGCCAACTTGCACTGTAGCTTCCTTCTAGGGTGGCCCCTTCTGTGACAGGAATGTCCCACCCTTGGCCCAGTCCCAATCCCGTGTCTTCAGAGCAATGAAATGTGTTTTTTCCTACGTGCAAGGGTCAGACACAGCCCCCACCTCCCCTCTCACTCTCTGAGTTGTGTGTAAAACAACAGCCGGAAGAATGAGTTCTCAGCAGGCTGGGGGACAGACAGCACCCAAACATGAAGAGCCCTCTGCATGAAGAGTTCGGGGCACGGAATGTCAAAACCTAATGTTTTTGCTTCCTATTGCACAGGGTCGGCCATGCTGATGGATAACCTGTTTTATGGCTAGTGAAATCCAGCAACAAGCAATTTCTAATCATCACTTAAGGAAAGTAGGAAAAAACATAAATTGACATGCAATCCAGATGAACTTACAGGTGCCGAGGCTCTGGCAACATCACAACATTAGGTAACTTATTCTTAGCATCAGTCCTATTATTAGACAGACAAGGGTCGGCCATGCTGATGGATAACCTGTTTTATGGCTAGTGAAATCCAGCAACAAGCAATTTCTAATCATCACTTAAGGAAAGTAGGAAAAAACATAAATTGACATGCAATCCAGATGAACTTACAGGTGCCGAGGCTCTGGCAACATCACAACATTAGGTAACTTATTCTTAGCATCAGTCCTATTATTAGACAGACACAAATTAGAAGCAAGTCTGATCCAAGCCAAGAA
>NW_008824986.1:5647203-5685758 GCF_000699105.1 Pygoscelis adeliae | reverse complement strand
TAAATAAAGTTCACAAAAGCTCACAGATAAGAGAAGGAAAGCTCAAGGATTTCTGATGATCACTCCTCTTTGACAACCTGTTCTTCAGACCTTCGAGGAAACTTCTGCCTGAAATGGTTTGGCATTACATTACCAGAACCCCCAAAAGAAAATTGGACGTGAGATCAAGAATCCAAGGGGCTGCCAGTGAGTGGGGCTGGCAGTGCGGGCCATCATTTATGGGACAGGCTTTTCAGACCACGGAAAGCTGTGCACTGATAGGCAGCACTAACAAGGTGGCAAAATTTCATTTCATGCTGAAATCTAAAGACAAGACTCAGTAAGAAATGGCCACTGGCCAAGTGGTAAAATAAATGAGGCCAGTGTCAGGAATAAATCTGAAAAGCTGGACACCACCAGAGATAATCTAATGTCTTTATTTTAACACAGACCGAGTCTGACACCTAAGTAGCTGTGTCAGTGAAGGGAGAATACTGAATTAGCCCTACGTGAGCTTGCGGCTGCGCTTTCTTTGCATACGTTTGCCTCTGATTCAGTGCAAACCCAGTCCCAGTAAGCATCATGTAAAGGGCGGAATTTCCCCAAATCCTCTGTGGTCCTGCCTTTGCAGTGCCATCACCACTTATTCTCGTCATAGGACTCTCCAGAGGCCCATCCATGAGTCCAGGAACTTGCCCATGGAGACTAGGGGTCACTTGAATACAGCAGAGGCACAGAAAGGGCAATATCTCTTATCCCTGCCCCAGATATCTCACGTAATCCTCCAGAATGAATGTGCCATTGCAGCTGCCTTAGTTTTCCTTAGTTCCCCCTTGTGCTGCAGAAGCCTTTTGGGATGATTTGGTGGAGTCACAGTAGGATCAGTGAGCCTGACTCATGCTTCCTTGGGGATGGAGATGAAGCCACATGGTTCTGGAGTCAGGACAGAGTCATGCTTTCTACCCAGACCATGCTGGGACTGTAATGCATAACATGCGATCTGCAGAATGTGGGGGCGAAACATCTGCCACAGGAAAGAGGGAGCACAAGGGAAATGAGCTGAGAGTATTGCAAAGGAAACCCCTCTTCTGCCCGAGGGCTGAGCAGTGCTCAGTCACTGCTGTTAGAAACTACCTGGAAGCGTAGATGTTGATGTTATTCCAGATACGGTGTAGAAGCAGAGAGATTAATTTCATTTCATTAAGAAATGATACTAAGCACCATAAAGTGTCAGCTTTCAAGTTAATAATTTATAAATTAAGTGTAAATAGCCCATATTCTGAGCTCTTCTCCAGCTGCTCATTTATCCTTCCCCCGTGAAAAATTAATGAGTCTATAAAATAGCTTGTAAATTTAGAGCAGTCATGTTTTTTTAAAAAAATCAACAGTGCAATTTTCCTAGACACCCTGAAGCATTAGCTGGCTGCAGCCACTGCTGTTAATCACTGGTCTTAGGTGTGCTACTATGCTACAGAAAAGGTTTTCCACCTCCTTCTAAGATTCATGCTGCAGACCACTGGCAGAGACAAGATAAAGCACTCTGATTATTAGGCTGTCCTAGTACAGCAATCCCTGCTTTCAGCAGCCTGGCAGACTGCTTCCTTCAGGGGGTGCTTGAGGACTTAACATCTTATCCAAGACAACATGAGAAGAATTAGCAAGACAATTTTTATAATCAAATTTTCTAAGTGGAAAATTCACCCCAGGCAAAACTTTTGGTCTGTGGGAAGGAAAATGAGCAGAACCAGATCAGCTAGCTCTGTATTTCTGCTAAGAGGGTTCCCTAAGGGAATTCACTATTTTGTGACCTTTTGGACTTGCCTCTGGACAAAAAGCTGCACTGGTCATTTTGCAAGGCCCTCTGCAACTTAGCAAGGACCTGTATTCCTGCCCATTGGGGTGCACGCATTTACCAATCCCATGTAAAGATCGAGAGGGGTAGAAGACAATCAAGGGGAGTAGGAGACAGGTAGGCTGAGGAACAGACGGGGACAAGCACAATGCTCCGGGCATTGGAGTCATGAAGGATCACAACAGAGGAGTGCAGAGAATGGGCAACAGACTGCTCCGGAGGTACCCCCACGGGTGTGAAGGCGGCTTTCCATGCAGTTGAAGACATGCCCCCGCCCACCTCCATTCTCTTCTACCATCTCTGGGGACTTTGCTCAACACCCAAACAAATACCCATGAAGCCTATTAAAAAACAAAGACGTTCTTACACAAGAACTCTGTATCAAAATGCATTGCTGCTTCCTGGTCTGTGCTTGGCCAGGGATGCTGGAAGAGGAGATAGGATTTTATGGCTGCTACAGCATCACAGCAGCGGATGTTCTGTATCGCAAGGGAGGAACCACTCAAGAGATGCAGGATGAGATGGCATCCTGCATGTAGGTTGAGCTCCATGATTTTCTGTTCACTTTTATACTTAACATTTGGAGGGATTTGCTCAATAAAGAATTTTGGCTAAAATGTTGTTTCACAGAAATAAACTCTTACTGTTAAGCTCTCTCATGAAATACCCAGCTTTTTTTTAATTGAACAGAAAAAAACCACATTAGAGTAAACAAGGCAGAGTAAACAAAGCACGGAGATTACTTTTCCCCTTCTGTATACATATGTATGAGTATGTTCTGTATTCCTTCATCTATACATCTATTCTAACTCTGACTATCACAAACAGTAGGTCTCTGTGACGATTTATGACAAAACTGGCAGATTTTATTAGATGTAAAGTTAACTTATTCATTAAATTCCTACAATCAAACATTAAAATGGATACTGTTCCTCTGGGGACAAGACGGAGATACAAACATAATAACTTTATCTCTGTTGCATGTAAAATATTTGTAATTGAGCAGAAAGCCTGATCCCAAATGCTTAAAAGTATAAGGCCGGGGTAGCAAATGTGATTGGATTTCTTATAATCTAATCATTTTGCTCCATATGTGGCCCCCAATCTGTTTAGGATTGTTAAAATTCCTGGGTATTGTAGTGCCTTCCCCAGAGAACGCTGGGAAGAGCTACAGACAGCCTGGACCAGATGGGATGCCAGTGACTCCAGCCAGCAAAGGCAGAAAAGAGGACAGTGGTTAACTCCTTCTCTGCTGGCCACCACGGAGGAGGTCCAGACAGGAAAATTAATGCAGGCTGCTTTCCAATACTGTAAAAGGCAGTTTATAGTTTAAAGCTCCTGGGGGCAAACTGCTGCAGCCCATGGGGACAAGGCAAGCAAGACCGATAATCACATCTTTCTGAAAAATTGTTCAGTGCCGTAGGTGGAAATTTTGGTTGCTTGCAAATTCCCCTAGGTATGTGAAGGAAGGAGGGCTCTCAGAAGCCCAAGAGGGAAGTGAAATGCTGTAAATGAAACCAGCACCTACAAGATGAAAGACCTCTCGGTCAGATCGCATGTGTTTTTAGAAAGCTTACGGAGTAGCACAGGATCAGAGAGCCTCCCTCCAGAGGAGTGAAATTCAGCAGGCCTGTGCTTGATATAAGAGCAAGAGTCTGGCTGCTCAGCATTCCCTGCCCCTCTCTAACTTGTCACTGACAGGAGTTAAACCAGCACTTGAGAACCTCCGCCACAGGAAACACTTGGATGCTCCTTGTCCACCAGGGTGGATTAATTCTATTTACATGAGTTTAATCCTTTAGCATAGCATCCTGCAGACACTGTAGCTAAAAACAAAATATAGGATTACCCTATTAAAATGGCGCACTGATGACGGACAATGCCACTTCTTTCCTTCCTGTGACTTTCTTGACTGAGATAACCAGCAGCTTTTAGCTAAGCTGAAAACCTCACCTTATTATTCCATACCTGCCCAAACTGTTATGCTGCTTTGATGGCTTGAAGGGAATTTTGTAGGTGTTTTCTAAGGCATTATTTAACAGGACTTAACCTAAAATCCTGAAAGCCTAGGGGTATGGTAAAAGGAAATGAAAATAGCAGCTCAGGACCTTCAATATGTTTTCCTCTTTAATTCATAAAGAAGCTGTTAGTGTAATACTGACTCCTGGCTGGGGACTTGAAGATTTTTCTGTTGCACTGAATTTACACTTGTGAAGGAACAAATTCTGTCATAAAAATAAGGAATTTTCCCATTAAGTTGGATATAGTAACCTCAGAAGCAATCTCTCACATCCTGAGAGATCAGAGCTTTGCACAGGAAATCTCCCCTACATCACATCTATTATTTCTCGACAGACTCCTCTGACTAATTACAATCATTCTTTAAAATATAGAATACGAAAATAGTGAGGGTAATCACGTGTCCATAATCTTTAGATTGTTGCTTGCTAAAAGACCCTTCAAGGCTATCTTTAGTTTCAACAGCATCAGACAAAGATCATTTTCAAGTGTAAAAGTGCCAGCATCTTATCCTGGAGAGGGACTGCTAAGCAAAAAAACTCGTAATTTTAGTAGATACAGCAATTATCACTACATAATTTCCTGGAGAACTTCTCAACATAGACATGCCATAATGGGGGTTATGAATCCAAAATACAGAAGGCCACAGGCTTTTTATCCTACAAAACCAATATGTACTGCCAGGACAACCCACCAGCTTCCAAAACAACCTATTCCTATACTCTCACCTGGGTACATGCTGCAGGAAAATCCCAAGTCTGCTTTTGACTTATAAGCAATTCCCTGTCTCTCTTGCTTATTAATGCCTCTGAATAGGAACAGACTATGGCTTTTCGTATCAGACAGTCCTTTGAGTACTTGTGCATTACCAGGATTTGACAAAACCTGGAAGAAATAGAAGCAGCTGCCCCATTACAGTACCCTCGATAGATTTTAAGTGCCAGACTTTTGCTTAGGCTTGTCTTTCACAGCTTCAAAGGAAAGTGTGATTCTTTCTGGAGCCCAGCTGTGTGTCTAAAAAGATATTTTTTGAACAATAATACTAACCGGAAGTATGTTAACTTCTCAAGTACATACTAGCTCCAGTAGCTGTCAAGCAATGATTCCAAAAATCCCTCCGCTTGGGAGAGGATTTTTACAGAAATCTGCACCCCCCCTTTCCATAGCCCTAAGGACAAGTCAGAAGTTCCATTCTTTTGCCAAGAGGAAGACATTGTAACTTGCAGCCATGGAAAATACAAAATGTATTTGGAGGCTATAATTCCCCCTGCAGATCTGATATGGAAGACATTAGAGAATGTCAGACATCCATAGCTACTTCCACTCAGGGCTATGAACATAGTTTATAAATACTAATTAGTTAAGAAGGTATTTTGCAGGCAGATAGGTAGCTGGGAGCCAAAGACTAACAATTTCTACTCAGTTGTTCATAGGATATATATATGCACGTGTAAGAGACAGAAAAGGAGAATATTACTTGTCTCATAACTGAAAGATTAGATTTCTGTTTCCCCATGCATCTTTAATGTGTTTACAGAGTTTCATGAAACAGAACTCCCTGGGCAGGGCTGGGGGCGTAGGGAAGTTGTCTGTGTTTGGGTAACGGCCTGAGTTACAGCCAGGGCCTGATCCAGCTGGGCGGCGGATGGGAAAACCATGCAGCCCTGTTACCACTCCCCCATGCATCGTACTAATGGGGGGACTAGAGCTCTCTTGGCCTCTCACATGGATACCGTTTCGTGATGAAGGTGGCCTGACCGTCTCAAAGGTAGGTTGCCAGGGCAGGGGAATTGCCTCATCAGAAATACATGTGGTCAGTTTTTTTGCATCCCCCCTGCCAAGTACGAAGCAATGCTGCATGGTTATCAGAGGTGTGCTGCACAGGGTGGGCTGGGGCATGCTGCGCCACTCTCCGAGCATCCTTTTGAAAGGGATGCTGCAAAAGAGCAACCGAATGCTGCGGACAGGGAATGCTGTGGGACAGTGTGCTGTCAGGACCGTGGGACGCTCCTCTGGCTTGCAGGATCCCTCACCTGAATATGGAAACTGGAAATACAAATCTGAAGCGTCTTTGAGAGCTTCAAGCGGGATCCCTGATGGTCTGACTCTGTGCTCCAATTTCAACAGAGCTCCTTTGTTTTCAGCGTTACTGATCTTTTAGCAGAGCTGCTACATAACAGAGTATAAATCAAGTCTCTGGTGTCAAAGGTGGTCATCTCTTGCATTTGTGAAAGGTGTTGATGGCCAGCAGGGTTAGCACAAAAGTAGGATCTCTTGAACAGCCCTCCTGAAGTCACTGACTCAGCTCTGAGGTGCAGCAGACCCTGCTCTTTTCAGACTACATTTTTCTAGTGAGAAGTCTGTTGTATCAATTTTATGCCAAATCAAGGGTTTGATTTATCCCTGTTGTAACTCCACTGAGCTCAGTCAAGCCATATGAGTCATGAATTTAGCTCTTAATTTTCTCCATAGAGAATACTATTTTTTCCTTTGATACTGTTTCAGTGAACCTCCATCTAAGAACGTGCATCCTGCTCCAGGCAAAGCATGTAAGCACACACATGTGGGAAGTATGTGAGAAATCGTTGTGAGAGGAACTGGACTACTTCCATACTTAAACCATCTTGTCAGCCTCTTTCACCTGACATCCTTGTTCATATTATTCAGTGGGAGACAGAGTACTCCTTCAAGCATTTGGCTTGGCACAGTTGAAATGATGGCCAATGGACAGACTCCCATTGACTTCCCTGGAAGCTGAATTGTGCCTTGGGCTTGTCTTGATGACAGTGGGAAGGTTTGGGGAGGATGAGACAGTGAGTCCATCCCTTCTATAACAAACATGCCCACTGTGTCTGTATCGACTAGGGATTTTCCCAGACATGAGTGATGTCTGCTCCTGAGCCCTGCCTGAAGATCTTCCTACTTAACAACACTGGTTACTTCTTTACAATTCTCCCTGCTTACTTCCGCCCATGAGTCCCTTCAACTACACTTATATTATGGCCAATATCTTTTCTCTCATAGCCTGTTTTCAGTGCACATTTTTTGATGCACATCATCTGACCTACATTTCCCTCTTCCAGGCCTGCTCTCGGAACTTACTGGACTTTGCAGCACCTTTTTCTCATGCTTCTCCTTCACTAGGGGAACGGTTTTGCTTCTGGCTAGGTGCTTATATTTTCATTAGTTCCCATGTCTGTTACCCAGACATTACCTGTCCTGGATTTCACACCAGAATGACAATTTTTCTGAAAGATCCTATTTGCTATTTACCCTACTTTTGCTAGTTGTCTAGCATACATCTTGCAATGTCCTTTCCTAGCTTGACAGTGCCAATACTCTGATCATACAGTGCCTGTATCAAGGCTCCCACACCCTGTCCCTTTTTAAAAGGCCCAGTTGCTCAGCAAAATTTTTCTGTAAATAAATTTTTAGCAAACCTTTGATGAACTTCATCATAATTATTTCTGCCATCTTCTGCAGTGAGAGTAAACACACTCTAAATATTTCTGTCCATCACATCAGTTGATAAGCAAATTTACATTTTCATAAGGATCTGCTACACAGAATCTGTTGAAGCCTCTTTCTACTTCTCCCTCACCTGCCCCTCTTCTTAGCAAACTTTTAGTCTTGGGAAGGCTTGATACATCTTCAGATCCAGGGGGACAATGGTAAAGGGTGACTGCGAGTCACTCTCTTCAAACAATGAACAAGAGACTTTATTTTAAAATAAATAAATAAGAGGCCTAGCCTCCCTACTATACTCTGTCTTCGCCCCCTGCAAAGTGCCTGCCTAGAAGCTCATGCAGGTTTCTGGGGCTTGCCTTTCTGGGCAGACTTGAAGAAGCTGAGTACACATCCCTAACAGGGACAACCCCAGGGCTCCTTTCCTGATATCTCAGGCCAAGAGGCCAAGAAGTACAAGCAGCACACGAATCCTGGCCATACACTGCTCTCGCTCAGCAGAAGCAGGCCCTTTCAGGACCATGGCTTTGCTACAACTGCTTTGTAGCCCCAACTGCAGAAGCAATTGTTTGCCCTTGCTGTGAGCCATTTCCCATGCACCCTTTTCCTGCCTGCTCCCTCAGCCACAATACTTTCACACCAGAAACACTCCCCCAGCCCATACGCTTTTGGAGTTTCTTTCTTACACAGCCTCCACAAGCCAAGAAATCTGCTCAGCTCTATTCAGTAGATTCCTGACAGTCTTCAAAGGATTGCTAATTCCAGTCTGCTTAAAAAATGCAGAGCATTCCCTCCCTTACAGCTTTTCTGCCTTCCCTTCTGTGAGCCAGTCAGCACCTGTTGGGCCATAAAAAACACACCAGAAGCACAGTACACCTGAAACTATCCAAAACTTCTGCAGTGCTGTGGGCAAGGAGATCACATGCTCCATGGAAGGGCCACCAAGCTACTAACGCAAAACCAGTTTTCTGGAGGAGATTGGTGTGCCCCTGGCTGGCTTGTATTAAGGGCTAACAAGGGTTAACAGTGTTTGCTCTCTCCATCTCACCCCCTCCTCCTCACTGTGCATTTCTGTCAAAGACCTGCTCTCCGGTCAGCCACCGCTGGGATTAGGCTGCTCTAACAGTCTGGCTGACACTCTGTGCAGGAATAAAGTCCTGCTGTCTGGAGGCAGCGCACTTGAATGTGCTTCGCAGCCCTCCAGAAGAAACTCTAGAACTGAAAGAGCAACAATCAAAATTATGCAAGTTTAAAAAAACCTTTGAATACACCCAACTTAAGAAAATACCAAAACTCTCTCTTTTTTTTTTTTCTTTTCTTTTCTTGAAAGACTGTAAGCATTTTAGTTACTATGTCTGTTCAGGAGCCATATGGAAAAATCAGTTCTGTCCTGTTAAACTGGTTGCACAGTTTTGGTTTTCATCTGTCTACAGAGATCTGAAAAGTCTATGTTGGTTTATTTTATGCTTTTTCAGCAAAGAAAGTGAGTGGTCTGGGGATCATCCGGCCAGGAACACAATAGGTAAGCAGAGTATTTTTTGTGTAACATTTCCAAGAGTCTGAGAGTATACTGTTTGTGTAACTGAATGAAATCAGCCTTTAGGATGATGTTCTCTTTGGGATAAGCTGATTATAGGTTCGTTGGTTGCTTGTTTTGTTTGTTTTCCTGGACAAGAAAAGCTGAGCTGCCGTGGTATCAGTGTGGTTTGCAAGATCCTGTCATTTAAGCAGCAGAAAGACCTTTCTTTTTTTTTTTTTCCTTGATCCTCTCCAAAGCACAGATCAACTCAGATTCCACTGTCAAAGGTAAAACAAAATATTTGGGGTTATATTTTGAATCTGTAAGATATAGTTAGACTACAAGAATAACAAAGTGGCAAAGAAGTGGCTCAGAAAGGAAAGCTCTGTTACGAGAACATTAAAAATGGAATTGATATAATAATCTTAACTATTCTTTCAACTTGTTCAGATGATTGTTTAATCTTGCATTCAGCCAGCTGCTAAAAATATTACAAAGAGGAAGAGAATATCCTAACTTTATTAGGATGTTAAGTAGGACATTCAGATGACCTGGTACTGATAATTTCAATAATAATCTTACTGATAGTAAAGATGTGTGTTACTTTGGGAATCACAGATGAAAACAAATTTTGTACACAAAAATCTACAGATGTATTCAATACTATGTTTAAATGTGCATGTTTGAAATGGATTTATAAAGGAACTGGACCTTTTATGAAGTCACTTTAATTGTAATGGACAGCAGGTCTGCTGATTTGTAGATATTTTGGCTGCCTAAGATCTTCTGCACATTTGCAGGCACCATGAGGAAAGGACTGATCTCGGAAACAAGTAAAAATTACAAAGGATGGAGGGGGCCTTTGTCTTTTATGTTCTCTTCTATCATTAGCCAATAATCAGATTTAACCAGGATCTTTACTCCTTGCTGCTCGTAAGATGCAATAAGCTACTTCTTCCTCAAAAAAGGGATCTTGCTCACAGAGCTCCCTCTGCTTTCCAAATCCCTGAGCTACAGCTGGCACCTGTGTTAAAGGTCTATGCCCTTCTTTCTTCTCCCTTTTATGCCCTTTCCACTTTTGCACTTTCCTCTCTTTCTGGAACTGGATATGGCAGACAAAAAAGTTGCAAGGATAATCTATAAACTCACATAGTAGTATACTGTCAAAATTTCTTGTCCTAACTGGAGTCTCCTATCTGTGTAGCTCTGTGCAATGTACACAGCACAGTTTAAATAATGTCAGCATTTCCAGAGATTATTTTTGTGACTGTTGGTGTACATTTCTTTCGTAGATTCAAAGCTGATAATAAGTCCTCCTGACAAAAGGAAGGGGCATACATGGTTTTTTAAAACCTCTTAGAGTGAATACAGTAGAGCTGTTACAGTTCCAGTGAGCAGCAAATGTGGAGATGGGCTGGAAGTGATGCAGGTGTGAAAGGGATGGGCAATACAAAAATCTCAGAATGATTTATCCAGCTGCCCTACAGTAATAAAGCCTTCCTCCAAATGAGATACACAAAGAGCTTAAAATCTCCTAAGTATCAGTTTAGGGATTCTTATGCAGGATCCTCCACTTTTCATCAAATAGTACCTTACACTGCTCTGAATAAGTTATTCTGATCCCCTTCTCTACACGCACCTACAGTCATGATGGTTAAAATAAAAACTAAATTATCTCTGACAGAACGGCAGAAGCAGTGTTTGGGATATAGCGACCTCCTGTGAGTTTGAAAGTGACAGTTCCATTACGAATAACCCAGCCTTGAAATTTATCAAATTAACACTATAAACTAGGAAAAGTATTTTAAATGTAATTCTCCAGTCATTTTCTCAGCAGTGAAATTTTTTTTTATAACTGTCTTGTGATATTGCACTTGCGCTACATTGACTATATTTTTCTATAATAAAAGACACCTTCAGCCATTAAATCTTTGCAGAGAGATCCTCAGAAATATTTCTCCGTGAATCATAGAATCGTAGAATAGTTTGGGTTGGAAGGGACCTCTAAAGGTCATCTAGTCCAACCCCCCTGCTGTGGGCAGGGACATCTTCAACTAGATCAGCTTGCTCAGAGCCCCCTCCAACCTGACCTGGAATGTTTCCAGGGATGGGGCATCCACCACCTCTCTGGGCAACCTGTGCCAGTGCTTCACCAACCTCAGCATAAAAAATTTCTTCCTTAATCTAGTCTAAATCTACCCCCCTTTAGTTTAAAGCCATTCCCCCTTGTCCTGTCACACCAGGCCCTGCTAAAAAGTTTGCCGCCATCTTTTTTAGAAGCCCCCTTTAAGTACTGATAGGCTGCAATAAGGTCTCCCCAAAGCCTCCTCTTCTCTAGGCTGAACAACCCCAACTCTCGCAGCCTTTCTTCATAGGAGAGGTGTTCCATCCCCCTGATCATTTTTGTGGCCCTCTTCTGGACCTGCTCCAACAGGTCCGAGTCTTTCTTGTGCTGAGGGCTCCAGAGCTGGACGCAGTACTCCAGGTGGGGTCTCACCAGAGCGGAGTCGAGGGGCAGAATCACCTCCCTCGACCTGCTGGCCACGCTTCTTTTGATGCGGCCCAGGATACGGTTGGCCTTCTGGGCTGCGAGCGTGCATTGCTGGCTCCTGTCCAGCTTTTCATCCACCAGTACCTTGCCCAAGTCCTTCTCGGCAGGGCTGCTCTCAATCCCTTCACCCCCCAGCCTGTATTGATACCGGGGGTTGCCCCAACCCATGTGCAGGAACTTGCACTTGGCCTTGTTAAGCCTCATGATGTTCACACAAGCCCACTTCTCGAGCTTGTCCAGGTCCCTCTGGATGGCATCCCGTCCCTCTGGTGTGTCGACTGCACCACTCAGCTTGGTGTCATCTGCAAACTTGCTGAGGGTGCACTCGAGCCCACTGTCTATGTCATTGCTGAAGATATTAAACAGTACCGGTCCCAATACGGACCCCTGCGGGTCGCCACTCATCACCAACCTCCATCTGGACATTGAGCCATTGACCACTACCCTCTGGATGTGACCATCTAACCAATTCCTCACCCACCGGACAGTCCACCCACCAAATCCATCCCTCTCCAGTTTAGAGAGAAGGATGTTGTGGGGGACCGTGTCAAAGGCCTGTCAGAGGTCCAGAGAGACGCCATCTGTAGCCCTTCCCATGTCCACTCACGTAGTCACTCCATCATAGAAGGCCACTAGGTAGTCAGGCAGGACTCGCCCTTGGTGAAGTTGTGCTGGCTGTCTCGAATCACCTCCCTGTCCTCCATGTGCCTTAGCATACCTTCCAGGAGGATCTGTTCCATGATCTTCCCAGGCACAGAGGTGAGACTGACTGGCCTGTGAACTTAAAGCAATTTAGCAAAATAGAGACTGGCACTGTTTGAATGCCTGGCTTGCTGTGATTATGATAAATACCAGGAAAGGCACAGAAAGAAAGGGTCACTGATTATTTTCTCCCCCAACTCAGCAGTTTCCACTCACTTTTGTCATCTCACTTTGCAGTACTGAAGATGTCCTGGTTTTGGTTTTATCTGCCCGTCCATCTTCTCATGGCGGCTTGCTTGTGTCATTCCATAAAAGCACCCACCACCAGTTCCCAACAGAGCTTCAAGACTGATCTTTTCAATTTCTACCACTCCCTGATGCTTGCTGATGGTAAGGAAACTACAGTTCACCTGCTGAAGGATATACCTAAAAGGTAAGAGCAGATCAGTCACTCCTATTCTCAGATACTTCCCTATGACACTGGTAGCTGCACACTACCAGTACAAGCCAAGAATTGCTATGCACCTGCAAAGGTCTATCAGTACCCACTGAATTTCCAGATAAATGCTCCATTTCTGTCACGCCTAAGTGTCATTACATTGCCCAGAATCTGGAAGGACCCTCTGAGGTGAAGTTTAGATTCATGTACGTGTTTCAGGAAGCTTTCTGTGATGTTTGTCAGAGCACCAGCAGAGCTGATACAGAACAGGTGGGCTCCAACAGCAGTCGTGTCACATAAACAGCCTGGCTTCAGAACTGCAGAGACACATCGGCCATCCTACATTCACTGTAAAATACAAGAATTTTACCTAGCAAATTTACTATCTCAAAAATCAATAGAATAGCTGCACAGACTTCTTATCTCATCAGAAAAACTTCTGCCAGTGTCCTACATGCTGGAAGTGTTTTTGTTGAATGGCACTAAAGCTTGTTAAGATCAAAAGTGCTTTGCATGCGGAAATTCCACAGATTCTTCACTTCCCCAAAATATCTGTAAAGTTTTCTGACATATCTAGATATGTAGGTAATCTAGATATTACAACTGGCACTGCATCTTGGGTAGCAAAGACTGATCTGCTTGTTTGGGAAGAGACACACTTGAAGTGGTTTAATCAGACTCCACTTTGGACAGTGACCAACACATACAGATTTTGACATACGCCTGAGCAGAGCGGTCATGGAGCAGAGAATGAGCCAGATGGTTCAGTCTTGATATGCATTGCACAGAAACAAACGGGAACATGGCACGTGTTACATAATGTGATGATGCTCACAAGAGCAAAACTAGGAGCTCTCCTTGTTAAAGGCAAATGGGTATTGAAATCTCAGAGAAAAGTGAATTTTGCTATGCTTTTGTGGCATAACATTAAGATTGCAATTAGGAAGCAAAATCTCCTTCAGTTTAGATGATCAGGTAAGGACCTTATGAACCCCAGAGTCGTCCAAACAGGAAACCAAGAGATGACAATTTTGGCTTAAAGTAAAGACTCAAGAATGTGGAGTTGTTTCCAGTGAAGCTTGACTCTGGCCCAGTAGCCATATCCTGAAAGTAAGCCAGACCTCTAGGCTGACATGATCTATCCATACTGACTAGGCTTGTCTCACCAGTGAACAAAAAAAACCTCGAATTGCCTTCGTTTAACTGCAGAGTGACTGACCCCAGTCCAAACATTTCTGTGGCTGTCTACAGTCCCTATATACCAAAACAACAGAAATAAACAGAAGACCAAAGGAGTGAGACAGGAGGCTGGGCTTTACGGTAAATAAGCAGGAATCAAAACCCGACCGACTAGACTGATGTTGCTTTGTACTGCTCACGCACAGCAGCCTCTGTCATGAAGGCAAGTAAGTTAGAACTGGCCTGGATGAAACTGCCATTGACATCTGATAATCTTCAGGATTGGCCAGAACTATTCCGTTATATCCACTTCATCTGACACCCAGGAAGACCTAGATATGCAAGCACATATGAGAGAGTATAGGCTCTAAGAGCTTTCACTGAACTCCAGTCAGGAAATCCTGTGAAAAAGCATACCAATTCCTCAGAGTTAGCCAATGGGTGGTTATCTGGAAGGCAGTCAGTTTATCACATCCATCATCCAAAAGAACCAGGTAAGTACCGAGATATGATATTCACCTGAAGTATGTTAAAATTCAGTGGGAAAAATATTGCCTATGTTAAGTTGCTAAAACTTTCAGTGAATATTTGTGTATTAGAAAAAAAAAACAACACCCAGAGCATGTATTCTTCCCACAGCTGAAGATTTCAGACATTCACCATCCCCTTGTGTTGATACACCTCAAAGGGGAACGGTCATTTCTACCCACAGTGGAGTGACCCACATCAGAATGGCTGATTACAAGGAGTCTCAGGCAGACTTGAATTTCCTGACACTTTCCCTCTGTTTTTAATCCACATTTACAGGTACTACTTTGTTTTGGAGGAAGGCAGAGCCCTTGCACCTTTCACAATAACAGTGACACCCTGTGATGTTCCCATTGAATGGAGCATACTTGTGCACAAGGCTTCAGCAAGTTTCCTTGGAAAAGCAGCACGAGGTAAGACCCTCGGCCTGCTTGAGCAGAGACAGGGAAAGCCTAAGTTATTCATAAGGAGTTGTGTTACAGGAAATTCCCCACAAGCTTAAACATCTCATGCTTCCCTCTCCTGTAAACTGCCATGGGCTGAAAAGGACATCTCTCTCTGTGGGTGAAATGTGGGAGCCCATGGGATTTTGCAATCAACTCAAGTAAATCAAGGATTACATGTGAAAAAGTCAAAATCACAGGGTAATATTTGGGAACAACACTGGGTGTTCAGGGCTCCACAAGCATGGATCAGCTTCATAAGCCGTTTGTACTGGCCCAAACTTCCCTCTGCTGTTTCAGCTCTTTTTCTGTGGCTCAAGCCACTTGAACTGGTCATTTTGCTCCCCACAGTGAGGCGCAGAAGATTTAGCCATTTATTTTTCTAGGAATACCATCTACCATGGCAGTGGGCATTATGCTGCCTTTAGCTCAAGAGGAAATTCCATTCTCTTTCATGATTTTTTGAATTAATTTTTCACACTAAAATCTGAAAGCTGCCATTAACAAGTTCTTACCTGTCAGGCAGGTACACCTGACTGAGGAGTTCAAATAACATTCCTTTGAAGTAACAAATTTTCCCTCTTCATAGGAGACAGTCAGAGGCACAAAACTAAACCAACGAAAACGCCTTTCACAGAAAGTATGAGTATCCTTGAAGAAAAGTACCCAAAGAGACAGCCTTTGGAAGAAGAAAATTGTAGGGACATCAGGCACGATACAAGTCAGGCTTTTGCAAGTTGTGGTTTTATAATTATATTCTTTTTGAAAACATAATTCTACAACTGCACTGCTAAAATAAAAGCTACTCAAATTTTATTTTAATAAATTGCCAGAAGCAAAAAGTATTTTTAGTTATAATTACTGTTTTCAGGAAGAAAATAGGATGTTCCCTGACATATGAACAATAAAACCTATGCAATGTGCTTTATTTCATGTCTGTTAAAACAAAAGTTACAAGTCTGCTTTTTGCCTGCAGGTGATCATGATACACAAGAGGTCTCAAAATTACAGAAGGCTCCAAGCATGGTGTCCACCATTTTTAACTATAAGGGAAATTCTGTAGAGACTTACATGGGTATGTCTTCTCATTCTGCCCTTTATATGCTAGAGTTCTTATCCACTGAGCGAGACACACACATTACTGTGTACTTAACAACTGACACAACATCTGGGCAGCTCTATCCAGAACTTCCAGTGGATCCACGCATAGATGTTATTGGCATTGGGCATACAACAGTGACTCTGACCTGGAAACACAGTCCCTCTGTCTTGCAACACAGAGAAAACATCCAGTACTGCCTTCTAGTTAATGAAAAGCACAACTATAAGAGCTTATGTGCTGCTGAGACAGCAATCAGATCCTCTGGAATGAAACTGCCACCTACATTAGCTTTGTCTCTCTCTCCGTACCTTCTTGAACCGCAGCAGGTGATGATATTGTCCAACAGTGAATTGAGCATCATCAACAAAGCAAGTAGCGGGGAAGTCAGGCAGATATGCATGGGTACCAAGAACACTTACACAGTGCTCAACCTCAGTCCCAGCACTCAGTATTACTTTGACGTTTTTATTGTCAATCTCCTCACAAATGCCAGCGCTGCTTACACCGGGACGTTTGCAAGAACCCTGGAAGAACCTGAACCTAAGGTGATGGAGCTGAAAGATGGGAAAGTGATTCAGGTTGTCCTGGATGGGAAAAAACAGAAATTCTACAGTCTGCAGTACCAGGCGAGGCACAAGAAAATACAATTCACCTTTCAGTTGTGTCGTGGCCAGGTACGAGTTCACATAACGAAGAATGGTAAAACAGTGGCATTGGAGAACATCTCCGGGATGAGGTATTTCTTACTGAAGGGAAAGCTGCTGGACACATATTTGGTGCAGCTGAGGTCCACAGAGGAGTCTAACTCTTCTGTGAAAGTACAGGTGTCCCCCCATTTCCACAAGCCCTTATTCCCACTTCTTCCAGAGAGCTTAAAAATCAAGTCCTTCAGTAAACTGAGGACCTGCAACTCTGTTACCATTGCCTGGCTAGGAACACAAGAGGAGAGCAAGTACTGTGTGTACAAGAAAAGGATTGAAGAAGATCGGGTCTGGATGGAACTGCGGAGTGCAGACAGGTGCTCCGGACCTGAATCTCGGCACAAGTCGGAGAAAGTGCTGTGCAAGTATTTCTATGATATAAATCTCCAGCGAGCCGTCACCACAGAGACCATCAAAGGGCTGGATGTGGGGACACTTTACTTGTTTGATGTTTATCTCTTTGGGCCATCTGGCATCCCCGTCAGGTATCACAGCAAAGTTGTGAAGACCAGAAAAAAATGTTGAAGGTTTTTAAAGAAATGTTTTGAAGTGAGCGAATGAAGACTATTATCAAAGTCTATGCCAATCCATGCTATAGCCTGTGAAGTTTAAAATATGCTGACTCACAAAAAAATTAAAGCCATGAGATTCTATGGAGGAAACATCTTAGTTGTCTAGATCATTATGCTTACTTTTGCATCTTCTCTCTGTATAAGGTGGGTTTTTTTTCCCCCTCAGCTGCCTCATTCAGACATCAAAAACAGACCTGTGAAAAAAATCCATGCACATGGAAAAAAAATACCCACAATGGCACCCATGAGAAATAGATTAGTTACCTAAAATGCTTCTGAAATCCAATACAGAAGTGATAGGAAATGCCTCTCAAGAAGCACACATCATTATTTTAAAGTCCCAGAGAGTTTTCTACTTTGTGTAACTCCATCAGCTAACAAGGAACTGAGAGACCCCACAAGTCAAGCTGCTCTTGAGCAACTGAACTTCCCCGCTGCTTGAACAGGGATGGAGACAAAAAGAAATGACAAAAAGCAGTGAAACTGGTGTAAAGCTCCACACCTTGAGTAAAGCAGGCTGAAATACATCTTCCCCTATTACCTGCATGTTTGCTTGGCTTTCATTTCTGTAGAGAAACTGTGCTTGGTTAGAAACAGACAAAATTCAGGCCAAGAACTGGCTCTGGATCTAGCTTTTCTGGGGAGTATACAAATATACTGCTGTGCTGCTGCCCATTGAGGAAAGCAGCAAGTAAGGAATCTTGCCACGGAAAGGAGGTTTTTATCTATAGTCTCTCATATCAAGCCCATGTCTATCACTGTGTGACTCCCGAGTGTAATATATTCACTCTTTACACCCTTAACCAGCCTATATCAATGAATGCATTGCTTTAGGAGAAAATAAATGTGGTTTTCCTATTAAATATTATGGATGGAAAATATTTGTAGTAAAAATCCTGACAAACACTTTTTTGTTGTCTTGTTTCCTTGATTACCTTCCTTAGATGACAAGAGACACAAGTATAAAAAAAAATTGAAAAAATTAAAAGTCTTCATAACACCCCCCCAGCAGAAAAATATTTTGCACATAGGCTCTTGGCAGGTCTGGAATTTACATATAAAGATAGATTCACTGACCCAGAGGTTGCCAGAGAAATCTTGCCTGCTGTAATTCTTTTTCCTCTACAATTACACGAAGCAAAGATATAAATGATTAATTCCATTATTGTATATTTCAGAAGTTTGTTTGCAGTTCAGGGTCATCAAGGTTCTAGTTTACTCTGAATAATTATTACCTCCAAGCATGCTTGGAGGCACCTGGTAAGGACTGAATCAGTCCTCTGTGCGTACACAGAGGACTATGTGTTTCCTGCTCCAAAGACTTCTAGCATTGTGCACCCTGTACGGTGCACACTATACTTTAGCAGACTCATTAGTCCCAGAAGAAGGGTTCTGGCCTTCGCATGGGATCAGCTGCAATAACTGGGCTTTGGCTAGCCTTTACATTCCTGCAGGCGCTATTCTGGATTGAGCAGTGCCACGGCAGGAGCAGCGTGCTCTGTGACCTCCTCCCCACACTCTGCGGGCCATTTGGCTAATTACAGGGGCTGGCAGCTGCAGTACCTTCTTTCCAAGGCAAGCCTTCTCTTCATTTTGCTCCTGCCAAAAATAGTCTGAGCTCAAAGAGCAACAGAGGTCATCTCCACTTGGAAATCTTAATGTTTTCTTCTGCCTTCCTCCTCAATTTCAGGCATTTATATTCTGGATGAACTTCGCTTAGATGCCCTACAAATGACTGTAATAACAACCATAATAATAATAGAGGAGAAACAGGAAGATCTGTTTAATTACAGATACAATATATTCTTAATCCACTGCCCTCAGCCTGTCAGAGCATTAACGCTTGCTTTTGCCCTCTGTACACAAATGCCACAAAAATGTCACTTGGAAGAGGAAGACATATTGGCACCTTGCCCGATACCAGTGCCTCTGCTGAAGAATACCTTTCACAGCAGAACTGGCTTTAGACTTCTCAGCAAAACCTTGGTTTAGGGCTGTAGCCAAGAGGTCTGAGGACAGTCTGGGAGAGGGCAGAGAGCTGAGCAAACAGAGGTGGTACATAAGCAAAAGCTTGGTGTAGCACTAAGTTGACTGACGGTTAATCAGAACCTGGAGGGAAGGAAGTGCCGGTGTGGAAGTCAGCAGATATTTTAGAGGGACTTTGAGAAGAGCCAAGAGATTCTCCTCCTCCCAGCTTCACTAGCTCCTCTTTACCTCTCCCTGGCCATTGCCACATGCAGAGGACTGGCTGAGGCAGAGACCAGTGGGGAGCTCTGAAGACCACAACTTACTGCTCCTGCAGCCCAGGCTGTGACACAAGCAGAGCAGTGACGACTGCTGCTGCTGGGAGGGCTGATGCTAGTCCCTTGCTCGCAGGAGGAGCTGCCACCCACACACACTAGTCCCTCCATCAGCAAAGGCCCCTGCACACAGGAGGGAGAGCTTGGCTATAGAGAGGAACATGCTGTTCTGTCAAAACCCGTTGCCTCTAATATAAGCAGAGCAGTCAACCTACCCTCCAGGTAGCAGCCCGCTTTACTTATGCGTGCAGCCAGCTGTAGTCTGTCATACAGACCCCAGGAGCAGCAGAGAATTTTCCTCTCCGTTGATGTTTCCACTGTGATTCTGTCTGTGTGCGCCAGACTGCAAACCTGTTTTCAGTTCACTCATGCCCATACACTGCTTATGAGGTAGCCTTTGGGTACACTGGTTAAGTTGGGTGTCACTTTGCTGACTGCTGTCCTGGGAGTGAAGTTTCAGAGGTTTATCCACAACAAAACCAAAGATGCTGCATTACACCATTGGTGCTTTTCCTACCCCTACCAACTGCTCGTGTGCGCAGCTCCCCGTCTCAGAAGCCCTTCTCTTTCAAAGCTGTTTGACATCTTTCCATCTTCTCTCCCTCCCATTTGACTAGTGCTTGCCTACTGCAGTCTGACCATAAAGCCACATTTACCTCCTTTCTTTTCTTTATGCTTTCTGCAGTCTTTCTTCCTGAATTTCTAGGGAAGCTCAGTTCCTTCAGTCCAGCCTGTCCTAAGCTGTCGTCAGCTCTTCACATCTGCTCCCCATCCCTGCTGAATCTGAGTCACATAGGAAGTGCAGACATATCTTCATGGAGAACATTTCAAGAGTAATATTTTGCTTTTGTGGATCATTTAAAGTAAGTCCTCAACATTGTTATCAGGCCAAAGTATTTTTCCTAGTGTTCAGTGGTGGGTGCCAGCTTTTGTGTGCTTCCAGCTAGCATATCTCAAGTCCCGTCACAGCTGAGATCAAAGCCTGAGGCCATGCATCTCTTCCCAGCATCTTTACAGAATTGCTCCCATTGCTAAGCCACCCCTCCACAAGGGAAGTGGGGTCCAGGGGTACCAAAAACAGAGAGGGCAAGTAATAAGAGAAAAAAAGCTTTCATATCCACATCCCCTTCCCCTGTGGGCTCAGCCTCACAAATCACCACTTGCATTCTGGAAATGAGGTGCAGGTAACTGAAACAGTGAAGTAATAAAGCACGGGCTCTAACTTTGCTATTGTGTATGCCCGTAAGCCGCAAAATAGTACAGCAAGGGGCTCTTCAGCACCACTTTCCAGTATTTCATACAACTGCTATTGCTGGAAACTTTGAAACATAACTTAAGACAGTAATAATTGTTTGTTTAAGTTATACACTTTGAAAGATACTGCTACTTAAAACCAGTGTAGAGGTTTCTGACACTGGGTTCAAGGACTGATGACATTTATGAGTTAATATTTAACTGACATTGAGAATCATCTATTTTGTCATTCCTTTTTCCTCCTGTATTGAACAGCCCATTTATTCATTCCCTGTTACTTTGAGTTTCCTGACAAATATAAATACCCTTCAAAGTGGATCTGGTAGTCTTTTAGAAATTGTTCCCTATCTGCCCACAAATACATTCAGGGATGCATTCACAGCTTTGAGCAAAAATTTTTTTTTTTTTAAATTCATCTTTGTATCTTTGCATGTTTTTTCTGGCTAATGCTTTCCCACTCAGAAGACTTGCTTCTAGCTTAAGCAACATATTAAAAATACTCTTGCTATTTTGGCCCCAGGTGCTGGACTGAAATCCTGCTCACTAATTGCCTTCAAAGATACAGAGCTGATGTGTTTGTTTACATGCATACAGATCACCCCCGTTTTGGGCTTCATTACTCTTAGTTGTTGGTTTTTGGTGGGTGGAATTTATGAACTATGGACACTGCATCCTGGCCACCGGTAGCTTTGCACAAGGCTTAAAAATCTAATTTTGAAAGTCAAATAGTATTAGTACTGACAGCAAGTCCAAACCAGTGACTCCAAAATGCCAAAGGCTTTCAGGTGCTGTTAACACAACTGAAGCTTTCTGGCATTTAGAGAAAAATGGATGACTTGGCAGCTGAACACTCATTCAGCAAAATAACAAATCCAGGCAAAACAAAATAGATTATTGTGTCTTTGGGCATGAAGGGGAACAAAAGATGCATGGCTGCTCAGTGTTACCTATTGTGCACATGCTGGACTGAGAAATCAACAGTGTAACAAAGCACAGACAGGTGAGTGTGCTTCTCTTGCAAAACAACAGGTATTTCCTGGGCAAGTCTGTCAAGGAATATTAAGAAATAGCATTGTAAAAAGCAGCTAAATTTACTAGATAAGGCAAACAATAAGTATGTCACTCTCCTGCATTGCATTCTTCTGCAAAGAAACATGATATAACTCAAAGGTGAGCTCAGAGCACACTGGGCTAAGAACTGCTGCTGGCATGAGCTGCTGTTGCTCCAGCAGCCAACGCTGCCAGGAGATGGTTGAGCGACCCAGGCAGCACCTGAAATGCCGTGCTGCCGCCAGGCCTGCGAGCACGAGAGGGCAGTGTCATGCTGTATGAGAAGCGGAAAGAGCTTACTTGATAAGGCTTATCGGGAGCAAATATTTCAGCAAATTTAACAAGCCAAGCGTCTTGCTGATAAGATTATTAAGGCAGAAGGGATAGAAGAAAAATGCAAGGAGCTTGCATTTTATTTTCTTTTAGTCTTTCAAGTGTTCCAAGTTTGGGTTGGTTTTTTTTTTTTGCTTAAAATTAAAGTGCAAAAAAAGTGACAGCCAAGGAACACAAAGAGATAGGCACTTCCTAAAAGGACTGTAACACCAGTGTTCCCACTGCCTCCGAGATGTTCAAGACTGCCATCACTGACGGGGCCAAAGCTCCTGTAAAACAGAGAAATACAGCGGTGCCGAGGACAGTCACAGATTTCATGAGGTTAAAGTGGGGAGTGTTAGTTCAGGCACGATCTGCCCAGCAAGTTGTGATCCCAGGCACCCCCCTGACAACTCTGCATCTTTTCCTGTAGTGCCCTTGCCCTGAGGGAGGTTCTCTGGAACATTACTTCCCTGTCTCACTGACAGCACTTCGCAGCGACTTACCTCCCACCAGAGCTGGATGTCCCACCAATACTCTGCAACACGTGCAACGGACCCCAGATTGTCAGGAGTTTGTTCTTCAGGGAGTTTGGTCACTGATCTTGTGGCCTCTGCGAGAGACTGAGGATTTCCTTACAGGGACTAAGAGCCATCCCTGGAAAACTATATACCCTGTCCTATACTGCTTTTGCTGAGGAAGGTTCTCTGCAGTGCTGCTCCTCTACCTCAAACTTATGAAAGCATTTGAACAAGGATAGCCTTCCCCTGGCTGACAGCAGAGTAGACTGAGGAGGTAAGCACCAGAAAGTGATGTTTCTTTTTGCAGGTATTGGTATCAGTGACACAGGAGAGGTTCTGAGAAGGTGACTAGGGAGCTCAGTTTGAAAATGGTTGTTTCAGACTCCTATGGTAATTTGTTCTGAAAGCAGAACCCAGTAGGAAAGGAGACCTTCAGAGGCCAGGGTGGGAGCAGAAGAAAAGCATGAAGAATCTGAAGGCAATGAGGTAAAATTTGAGTTTATTAGAAGCTTCCAAGAAAAGGAAGGGCCCAGCTTGGCTCCACATTTTGCATCTGTCTCCCATTTTTGTAAGTTGCCTACTATTCAGGAAGCCTTTTTGCCTGGACAGAGATTTCTCCGGAATGACATTCATTTTCACCAGGGCTTTTTAGGAGCCCTGATAAAGGCTGCCAGTGGGATACGTCAGTCCCGGCCCTTCCTGCAGCATTTTCCAGGCACCAGCACCACAGTGGTAACTGTGGTAACAATGACTTTTTCATTCTCTTTCCAGCAGAAGGAAGATTGTGCTTGATTGAGCTTCACTACTGATTCATTTCTGTCTTCAAGACTCAGTGCCAGCATATAAACCCACTAAGCCCCTAGTATTCCTGTAGCTCGTGACTCACACAAATAGGAGAACTCTGCATGCAGTGTGTTGTCTGTACCAAGACCGTGACTCTAAGGAAATGCTCGGTCTCTAAGTCTCCTTTACAGGCCTCTGAAAATAACCACACACAGAACAGTGTTAACATAATGTGCTGTAAGACCTGGATTTCACATCTAACAGATCAGCTACATAAACACCCCCCCCTCCCAACCCGAAACAGGAACTTGAAGCAAGTAGTCAAAGTCTAGCTCTTCTGGTTTTCACTTTCTTCTGGGAGGCATAGGTTGAAACCAGCCTGGCAACACTCAAAGTGGTACTACACAGCATGGCTGAGGTGGTACCATTGTTGAGAAAAACATCAAATTCAAAGTTATAAAGTACCAGTGTGGGCTCCCACACTTTCTGTGGAGTCAGGAGGAGCCTGTGGGGATGGCTTTAAACAGGTTAAATGCATCTCCGCTATGAGCTTAGGGCATGATCTGTCTCTTCTATGGCCACAGACATAATAACTAGAAAGTTTAAGGTCAGCTATTTGAGTGGATTTCTCAGTTACAGGAGTGAAGAAAAGCAACTTTCCTGCCATGTCCCAGTGGAGAGTTTCACAGGTGAAATGGCTGAAGAAGCACAGCTAGCAACTTGATTGGTTTCCTAGGCCTCACTAATGAGGTAAGGAAGATTCAAGGCTGTTGAGAATGAGTGCCATCTGGTTGGAAAATTATTGAAAGTCAACACTTCTGCATGCAAATAACTAACAACATTATGATATACTAAGTACATTTGTAAGATGCAAAGGTGGGAACCTGTAAGGCCTCCTCCTAAACCCATCTTCATTTTCATAAAACCTATGCTCCAAACAACTTTATATGAAGTTGCACAGTGGTAGCTACAGATATCAAGTCATCCCTGAACAATGTGTGCTTTAGGCACTACTAAGGAAGGGAGCTAAAGCTCTCTCCACACACTCACCCAGACACACATGAGGCTCCTTAACAAATCTGTACTTTCAAATCCCATTGAACTTGTCTTGGAAGAAGTTAACCATGAGCAGGGACTGGAAAAACCTGCCATAAAACATAACTCAGATGTCTGAGAAATGAAAAAAGTACAAAGGAGACTGAAAAGAGTGGATGGGTAAGAGTTGAGTTTCCCATAATTTCAGGAATTAATAAAGCTATGAACAACATGCACAGCATTGCTGGCTCTCACTGTGTTTCCAGGATGCTTGCAATATTGTGATAAGATTAGTGGTGTGGGACAAGCAGAACTATTGCTATTCACTGCAGTGGTACCAAGGGTTCATCTCCTAATGCTTCACCCAGGGAACCCCTATAATTAGGGAGATAACTCCTTCCTTCACCTTTTCCCATTCTTGATACATAGAAAGTAGTTGCATGCATGAGCTACTTGGCTTAACAGTATCTCAATGTCATGACTTGGGGCCAGTTTCATGATTTTTAAGCATTTGGAGTTGACAGTATCCATGACTCTGGATTGTCAGCTGCAGATTCATGAAGGACCATGAAAGCAAGAACAGTTTGCTTATGATAACAATCAGGAGGCCTCAGTATGCTTACTGTATATGGTGGAAAGTTTTAACTTGGAGGGTTCTTTGGCCTTTTTTCATATAGAAGAATCCCAACCAAAGAGGGAACCGATATTAAGCACTACTGTCAGTGACCAGTGCCTTTGAGGACAACAGCCATCCATCCACAGAGAAGGATTCCTTTTCTTTATCTACAACTCAAAGAAGGAAACACAGTTTTATTATTGGGTTGACCTAAAAAAAATTCAGAGATTTGTATTCAGGCAGTTGGTTTCATAAGTGGGACAAAACCTCTGGTTTTGTAATGTGGCACAGTCAAAGCCAGATTTCCAAAAGCATATAGTGCCAGTTTCTCAGCTCAGACTGAGAACCCACAAATTGGCTAGACCATCAGAAGTGCTTTGCACATATTATCTCCTATTGGGACAAAATCTTTTAAAATCTGTCCGTAACTCAATGAAACCACAACAGTTACATCTGCAAACAATTTGGCCCATAATATTTTCCTCCCTAGTCATGCTTATGCAAAGGAAAAAATGCTACTATTACAGCAACTACTTTATCCATGTTGTTCACATGTACTGATGCTCAGCTTTCTAGAATACCTGGGAGAAAGAAGCAAGGTGTGTTTTTTTTGTCCCAGGATAGAATTTAATTAGCTACAAAGAAAAAGTCACTTCTAACCCCAAAATACAACTACTATTTAGCTAAAAAGCAGATGGTTTCACTTTGAAATGAAACTTCTCTAAAAGTGATATCAGAACTCCTATTCATGCAAATAGTTTTTGTTTGCAAGGTAGTTATTCTTGAAGAAAGGACTCAAAGATGGAATTGAAAGGTGATTCAGAACATGCAAAAAACCTGTAAGTCTATAGTTCAAAACAGGACATTAGAGTGGAAATCCACAGCTCATGTTGTGTTGGGCACAGTCAGTTCTGACTAAAGTAACTGACAATTACATTATTTAATAGCCTTTTGAGTCTCAAAAATTGGCAGCAAACCTAATATTTCAGCTATTTGGGTAAAACTGTTCCTTGTTTCTAGGGTATTGCTGTTTATTTGCCTCAACTCCATTAATTCCATCTTAACCAGGTATTCAGAAAATGTGTGATAGCAGAATTGATCAGTCAAAACATACTGAACATTCTTTTCCAGAGGATTGAGAAATAACTCTTTTTAAGTAGTTCTTTTGCAACATCCTTTGGCTACACTGTCCCTCTCATTAGCTTCTTATAAGGATAAAGAATTACATCTATTATTGTCCCACTACAGTTTTTTTCTCTACAGACTTTAGCAAAATATTCATGTACACTTTTACTCCATTTAGAGCAGGAAGTTAATTTTTTTCCCCATAATAGAACAGTTCCCCACCCACTCCCCAAGAAAAGTATGTAAATTGTCACAGCAAGGCACAATGACATCAAATGGTAAAACTGTAAGCACGCTCATGTCCCACTGCTAAAGCATATTTAAAGGTAAGCAAATAGAATAAGAAAAATAATGGAAAGACCAAACCTTAAGTGTGTGAGAAGGAAACTAGAAAGAATTACCTAAAGCCTTCGCACAGGAAGGAGAAGATCCATGTCTCAAGGCTACTTTGGGCAGGTAAAGAGACTGGCTTCCAGGTTATAATTCATCTACAAGAACCTGACCTCCTCTGAGTGTCTCACCAGGCTTTGTAGAGTTTCTGGATCTGTTTTGGCTTGCAGCCTCTTTCGCCTTGTACCAACTCTCACCTGCTCCAGGGGTGTCCCTTCGAACATCCTCCAGCATACTGCCCGCTCTGTGGAGTGCGTTCACTGTAGAGCTACCAACTGTGCAGATAGCACAACTGCTCTGAAATACTCAGAGGCTATGAAGATGGTGCAAAAAGAGTGGCATTATTGCTGTGCATCCATACTATATTTCCCACATTCAGAGAGGCACCTTTCTATTTCCTGGAAATCACGCAGAACCAGCAAATTGCAACATTGTGGCAAGAATACAGAAGGAAAAAAAAAAAATCTAGACGCAAACCTAGGATCCCTAGCTGAACTTTCTATTCCCAATAGAATAAGGGTGAACAGCATATTAGTTTTTCATTTGGCCTTTTACAAAATTATGGGTTTTCAGAATGCAGTCTTGATTTAAGTTCTGGCTGGTTGGGTTCAGGCTTGTATCCAAACCTTTTAAAAAACAGTTCAGTTAAAACAGTTAGAGGAAGTAGTATAAGGTTTACTGTACTTTTTCCTTTAACAGTGAAATGTTTTGACTGGAAGCAATTTGGGTTAGGAGCCATTTTTTTATTATACGTATATTCAGGCCACAGCACTGATCCTGATGGACCTAAGTGCAATAATAAATGTGGTGGGTACACACTGTTTATTCTCCCTTTAAAGTAACAGAATAATTTTACCGTTAGGTGGCACCAGAGAATATTTTAACATTAACATGAAGGACCACTGGAACTGTAATCTGGAATAGTCTTAAAGCAGATGTAACCACCTAATTAAAAAAACATAGTCATCTTTGCTATGCATATGAGCTCTTTAATTACGTGACTGTAAGTGATAGCTTTACACAGCTCATCAGAATGCAAGTTACAGCTAAATCCATGATTTCTTTATTAGCAAGTTTTTTTTCTATTCTTAATCACACATGAGAAGTATTTAATGCGAAGTTGCCATACAGTTTGATTTAATGGAGATGAACGGCTTTGTAGTGTTTCATTTGTTTTACTGAGAAGAGAAATATATCTCTGCCCAGACAATTCCAAACACAGGCTATTGAAAAAGACCATTTCAAGAGTCCCTGTGCATATCTGGTACAATTCCAGCTAGGTCTATGAATAATTTACCAGCTAATGAGCTCTTTTCTGTTTATGAAGTAATACTCTTAAGAATAGTAAGGCAGGACATAAGCAGTAACCATATGTTTCTTCTCGAATTCCAGATAGACAAATGACCTGAAAATTGCTGTTGCAAGAACTTCTAAAACATATGGCTAAGTACAGGGAATTTGTTAACTTCTTGTGTCAGATCCAAGAGTTTCCAATTATCAACAAAGGATGGCATACCAACCCAATTACTCCTGATATATTCCAGTCAAGACAGATTCCAAGTAACCATAGCTGTGTGGGTGTATGTGGTTTGAAATAACAGGAATCACTGAAAATTTAGTGTAAATAAAAAAAGTAGACCTTCTACATATCACATCCAGACAAATGTGTCCCAGTGTGCTGAATGTGCTCTCAACAGGAAGCAGGAATTTTTAGGCATTCTACCAATGCTGATTTCAAGCCATCATAAACTATTAGAGGTACGTTTACTTTCCAGCATTACAGAAAACTCCTGCAACGGCTTATTTATTTCGTTTGTCAGAGTGGAAAAAAAATACACGTTTCTTACATAAGATAACAAAAATGTACCAAATAATTTTTAATTTTTTTTAAAACTATTAATTGCAGATTGCTTTTTAAGACAACATCCTTGTAGTGCTAGACAAACATGAGGCTACAATTAACAGTCGGAACACTGCTACATTATGCACATACTGACACATCTGACTAAGCAACTGAGTCTGGTCCCATGTTCTTACTCATAGGAGTACTTAGATCCAGACTCTGTAGACACAACGTGTTTTCATACCATGCCTTAATCAAAGAATCTCTAGGCATTCTACTTGACAGCAAGATGGAAAAATAATGATATATTCACAACAATGAACCAGAATTCATAGAACCACTAAGGAAAAAACATGAGGAACACATTTGTAAACTAAACAATATTTCATATTTGTACTGTAAAATTTATTACATCATCTTAAGAGCTATATAAACTGTCAAGGATTATTCCCGCTGTACTATGTCAGTGTGTCAATCCAGGTCAGTGACAGTATATTCTTCACTAAGTATTATTCTGGGTTAATTTTTGTTTTAATCACACATTCATCTTCCTTGCAAGGAAGATAAAGGTCCACAGGTCACTTCATGCTGCATTTATATTTTAATTCAGCATGTTGAAAGCCACTGCCTAGGTCTTTTATATTTAGCTTCCAACTACTGCAACTGTTCTAACGTTTAAGCCATGGGTGGTAGCAAAACATACTAAATGACAGTTATCCATAGGCAAGCCAATTATCGAGATGCTTGCCTTTTGATCAGTCACAGCCCTGCAGTCACTTCTCAGACATAGGTCCCCTTAGGTCAATTTGTGCAATCCCTACCAGAGCAGAATTCACTTGCTACACTACAGACCTTGGCTTTGCTCTAGTGGGAGTACGGCCTGACTAAAGACTGTGGGAACATCCCTAATGGGCCACTTGCGGACGAAAAAGCCTGAAAGAAATCATGCCACTGGTGAATTGAGAGGAAAAAGCCCCACAAAGCCCGAGAATCTCCTCGTCTTCCTCAAGATTTCCAGCCAGACACGTTGATCATGAGGGAGACTGGTCCGTTCCAACCAAAGTAAACAAAATTCATGGAAGATGATCCCCAAATACTTAGAACAGACTAAACATTAAAATAACTGCATGTACAAAAGATGTTTTTAAGAGTCTAGAAATGCAATCTTTTCCTAATGGCTCAGTTTTCACTTTCATGAAACTGAAAGTCACTAATTTAACTAATCCCTCATTTATTCTATTGACTTTAAGAGTAGTACCTGAGCTATTAGTGTGAAAAAAAAAAAGGCAGATTTTTTAAAATACAACTCTAGTCTAATTAATGTGTCATGAAGAAGAAAAAAAAAAAGAAGTGAAAAATCACATTTTGTACCTGCCTAAAGTTATCTTTAACTACAGTAGGAAGATTCAAAAAAACTAAAGATCATTCTGAAATTTGCTACCTCTGTGCTATCTGAGTGCAGATGACTGATGTATTTCTCCCAAACATAAGATAAAAACTAAACTGTTGTTCCTTATCAGAGCAAATAATACCTGTCACTGTTCATAGGAATTTCCAATATTAACCCACCTGTAAACCAAAGAAAACATTTTCTCATAGCTCAGGAATCACAGTGCCATGGCAGCTCATTTGTAAGACACAGGAATGTTGCTTGTGAAACTTAATCTGGTATGAGCGCATGGAGGTTTTTCAATGGTTAGCTATTGTTTTATCAGCTCCATGATGCAAAAAGATGAGTTTCCACGAGAATGTTAATGGCATCTAATTGGCAATGCTTCCTCAGCACCAGAATAAATATTAGTAGTCAATAGGTTTTCCTAAGTGTCCTTATACACCTTTTTTCCTACTAAAATGTGGAAAAAGTATTCAGAAGACTCTGTCATGAATCAAAATACCTACTTCTAAGTCAGCAACACTCCACCTGCCAAAACACTAGTCCCCACTGCACAATATGCTCTACTTGTCAAACTTGGGCTCTCTCAGATTTGCATATAGCGACAGCCAAATACATATTTTTATCTCCTCCTTTTCATGCTATTAATTTTGTTGGGGATTGTACTTTCTCCCTGAAGCGCATTGTTTCACATGCCATAGCTTAAAGTATGACTCCATTTGAGCAACACACTTAAGCAGACAGATGAATTCAATCACGTAAGTAAGCCTGTTGATTTTGGTGAGCCTATTTATATGCATAAAGCCAGGCTTAAGCACCACAGTGAATGATAGCCTTTCTTTATAATCTTATATATTGTCTAGAATCATCTAGCTATCTTAATGTCAAGAAATGTACATGCAATCAGTCAGCTTTAGTTATTTCAGGATAGTTGCGTCCATGTTTTTTATGGTATTAGCTAAACATTGATATTGTGGTACCAGAGAGTGCCTACCCCAGGGATCTGAACCCTGCTCACCCTCCCTCCTGAGGGACAGGATATTACAGGTGAGTTTCTTGACTACTACACTCTCAAAGGGGATTCAAGAAGTCTGTTCCTCTACATCAATGTTCAGAGTCACTGCAGTAACTGTACATCCACCAGTGGATTATTTGTCTGTTGTAATGTATTTCTGGACTGTTTCTATATATAAATGATTATGCATCTTTCATCTGCTCTCAAGACCTACGTGCCCTTTGCCACTCCAGCACTATTCAGTTTGTTACACAAAATGAGTTCAGGAAGGGTACAGATTAGTCAAGTGAGCTTCATTTAGCCCGCAGCATCTGTGCAGAAGCCCCTGTATTGCAATATTACATCTCACAAATGAAAGCCCCCATCTCCCTGCTTTCTTACATCACACTCTGAAATTGTACTGCTCCTCACTAACTTCACCAGCTCTTTCCTGCGTATGATGGCCGTATGGAAGGGCACTGCTCTTGTTAGTTGGAATCACTGCTGCACCTCTTAAGATTAATTTGGTTCAATGGTCTCAGCCAGTGGTTTTGTACTGGATACTAAAAGATTTGTTTATTTTAAATATCCCAACGGAGTCAGATAAGACACACTCAGTCCATTTTAGTATAAAATGCATAACATTCTTAGAGCAAAATGTGCAAAGCTCCCACAACTATTTAAGTTAATAATTAAAAGGCCTTCCCCTAGGGTTAACCAAGTCAAGTTAGTGATTCGTCTCATTTAAAAGTGCACGTACTAGGACAAAAAAGGAATTGAAGACTGTATCATTATTTTGCATTTCATCCATGCATAGCTCCGTATTATAACTGCATACAGAAGTGCAGTATGCATCCAGAGAAGTAAAATATTGCTACATACTTTAGTAGCTGTGACAGAGTGCGGCAAGCCACATACCTTAAAGCTATCCAAGCCTCTCAGTGCCCCTCAGATTGCTATAGAAGACATACCTGCATATCTGAAACTACTCTGGTGATTGCAACAGTTCAAACACACTGGCATTCACTCAGAATACAGCTAGACTTGTACATGTAAAAATACATTTGCAAAGTTACTTGTACTTTATACCTCCTGTATGGTCCATGGTGACTTGTGACTAGTAGTCCTAGCCAGTCACTACTCCAAACAATGCTTGAAAAGCAAATTTGCTTTAATCCCAATATTGTTCGCAGCTTTGCAGAAAGTCTAAACCATAGGAGAAGGCAGCGAGTGGAAAAAACATTTCCAGGGGGCACAAAAAGAAATTAGGCACTTGATTGCTATTGTAAATTAATCTAAATTGACTGCCTAATTCCATCAGTTTTCTGAGAATCCTTTTTTTTTTTTTAAATGTACTCACCTACACCAACTAAATCCAGAAGACAATAATCCCAGCAGTTTCCAGTTTAGCATTTTGGAAAGTAGATATGTCTCTTCTGCTGCCAGAAAATTGCTCAGCAGAAAAACGTTAGTGTGGTCAACCTTACAAAAGATGATTTACTTGATACCAGCTGATTGTAACATGTAGCTCCAGGGGAGAGACTAGTTGCCGCCTCCATTAGACAATAAACAGTGCTTTCACGCCAAACCTAACTCTGTCCTCATGCCCCCCATCTATAGGAATCAAAGCATTATACAGAACAAGAGAAAAGAAGCAGGTCCAGTTATCACAGTAGAGGTGCTGTATTTCCCAAAGGCTGTTATCACTCCATGCAGGTGATACATCAGGGACCATCAGAAAAAAAAAAAAAAGAAAAAACATGCACCACAGTCCTCAGGAAAAAATGACATACAAAAGTAATACAAGAGTGCAGCACCAAATGCAAAACCAGAAAAAAGTGGGAGACTGGAAAGATAATAAAAAATGATGCTAGAACAAGTTATTAGTAAGTGATTTTTGAACAATTAGGACATAAAGAATGGCCAGATTTGTCAAGAATATGTCATGGCTTCAACTAGCAGATGTAGTGTATAATAATAGTGAGATAAACCTTTAACAAAGTTCCACATAACATCCTTATAAGTAAACTAGAAAATTGTGGTGTGGACTAAATTTCTAGAATAAGAACATACCACGGTTTGAAATGTAAATTCAGAAAAAAACTCAGTATATTTCACATAAGAAGAAGAAAATAGAATCTTAGCCTGAATTAAGGTGGAAGGTCATCAAACCCAATGCCATAATCAAAGCAAGGCCAATTAGATCAGGTTGCTCACAGCCTTGTCCAGCCAAGTTCTGGTATCTTCAACAATGGAAATCCCACACTCTTCCTGTGCAACCTGTTCCAATATCTGACCACCCTTAAGGTGATCATGTTCTAAATAAAATCTGTTCAGGACTGTGTGCTAACCCGTGTCCACTACCTCCATCCTGTCATCAGCTGACTGCTCTTTTAAAAAAAGAAAAAAGAATGGCTATCAATCAGGCAACCCTGCTATCTGCAGCCACAGTAACACTGGAGATTGTGCAGAGGGCAGTGCCAATTGTTCCAGAAAAATACCATTAAATTAATTGTTTGGAAATAAATACTAAGTTATGGCTTAAACTATTTTTCAGATGAATTCTATGTTGACATACAATCTTAGTAATTACCGTGGAAGCCCAGGTTTGGCTCTACTATTTGTAGCCCATTCATGCAGTAAGATAGCAAGCATTCCTACATAATTAGTCTTGCTAATAATTGTGTTTAGAGGTATCTTTCTTTTTTTTTTTAAGAGCAATACAAACATTTGTCCCAAAATCATCAAAACACAGGATTTTTTTGAAAGTAACATTTAAAAAATTAGCATATTAGCAAATTGAGAGTCAGGTATTTATTAAGCGAACTGAAGAACATGCTTCATGGTATTGCCAAAGGGTATTAGTTACACTAAGATCTCTGGATCAAATCTTTATCTGTCACATGTGCAAATTCATTTACTCTAATATGTCTGTGTAAAAGTGTCCAAGAGCAAAACGTATTCCTTCATGTCCACTGAAGTTCTTGGCCATTTACAGTCACTAACCTGATAAAACACTATTACAGACTTGTTTTAGGAATGCAATTCAGTCATTTCAGTGCTTCCTGTCTCTGCCTCTGTGGGCTAGTAAACTTGACTTCAACAGTTTGGTTACATTAACCTAGCTTTTCTTGCCATTACTATGATGTTTTTCTTTCTTCTGAGTACTATGAGTCATTTCCTTAAATCTTTGCTGGTTTGGCTGCAGTCTTTAGGATAGTAGGAACTGCCAATGCTCGTCTTCCACTTCTGATTTTAATTCCACTGTGTGCTAGAACCATTTCTCTATTACATTGGTTTTATCCAAGGTATTTTTGTTGAAATAATTAGATTTTCACCTCATGTAAATCATCCAAGCTCAGCTGTCAGCATAGCTTCTTTGAAGCTATACAAGTTTACAGTTGTTGAGGTTCCGAGCCCTATGTTCTATTACCGTTCTGATAAAGCCCTTGCAGATGACTAGCCGTTTCCCATGTGTTTAGAAACATGGCTGTACCACTCCATTCTTTCATTCCTCAGTTTGGACTGAAGGAATAAATAGAAAGAAATCTTTATGCCTAAGTACGTAAAGTCTTCTGATGCATTTTGATGGCTCAGGTAGTCCTCTATGTATTCCTAAACCTTGGGCAGAGGAAAACATACAAAAAATGGAACAAGAATATCAATACATGAAATCTTTGACCTCCTGAATGTGAACAATTTTTTTAATTCATCTATTTCCCTGCTGGATCACACACAGAACTCAAGCCAATTCTTAATAAATAAATCCAGATGGAGAATGCAGGTTTCCTGAAAGACATAGCTTAAGATGATAGGTCCAGAAGAGACCAGGTAAAGGTGGTTTGCATCATGTTCGAACCACGTGGTCCCAAGACTGTTACCACTACTGAAATGGTTCTTATTGATAGTGGACTTTTTAAAAGACTCCATAAAAATATAAGACACCAAATAGCATTCCACAGTAAGCGTCTGCTTCACCAAAGTGTTACATGGATAAGGAAGAGAAAAAAGGATGACTGCTGAAACTACATCTGTATAAGGCCAATATACTGACAAATAGGATACTCTGGCCTCTAGTTACCTTCCCACTAGCACCAACAGGAATGGTGCATGTTTCTAGTATCACAGGAGCCAGCTGTGGTTGCAAAGCCAGGCTGCTGCTCCTTCCCACCCCCCCCCCCCCCCCACTCCTAATCATGGCTGCATTTGCCTCAGACAGAAACACATTGGAAAAACTAAGGCTACTCTCTTCCCACTCATGGCCCATGTTTAATATGTGCATTAAAATAAACTAGTTTTACCAAAAATTTAATCACAAAATAGCTCCTTGCCCTTGGTAGACCCAACACCCCAAAAAGGAAGAAATCTTCTCCTCTCTCACTCCTAAACTAGATGTTAAAATGATCAAATTACATAGCATATAATAAAGTATGAGATCTGGAAAAAAAAAAAAAGAAAACAGGACAGTTCTTGTGCATCCTTACAATGCGATTTGTACAGCTTGGCTACTGCTTTACACATAGCTATATTTAACATTCAGAGATATTATGCTGAATTTAAGGTAATAGCTATACAAAGAGGAAATAAGAAGTATTGAGGAACATTGTCTTCTAAAAATTCTGCCAGTTCTGAATTACAGTAGCAAAAATAAGCTTCTGTAGTGTAGTGCAGAACAGATCATGCAAAAGAAAGATTATTTCAACTATCAGCTTCCTTGTGCTTATGATAAGGCTGTCTCCCCGCCTCTCACTGAGTACTTGCATGTCTTCTCATAAGGACAAGAAGTTTTTTGCTCTCACAGCGAGTTCTGTGTTAAAGTTCATGGACCTTTTGTCTCCCTTCCTTTACCAGGGGTCATAGTTTATTGTGTCTTTGAAAATGGAACAAAAAGTTCTTCAGGAATCATGCAAAACCAAAGACATCAAAGCTACTAAGAGTATTAGGAGGGGAATGGAATTCAATAAAAACTAAGAGAAGATCTTTTCAAGAGTAGTTTTTTTCCCCTGCAGTTCTATGATCCAATGAAATATCAGGTCTGCCCAAGTCAACAAGTTATTTTAGATTAAAAAAATTAAACAAATTCTTCAATTTCCAAAGGGAAAGGAAAGTAAAAATCCCTATTTTTTTTGTTTTGATGTGACTTTTCACTCCCTATATTTTGTTCAGCTACTGATACCTGTATAAAGTAGACATCAGTGTTACTTTGGCAATAAATTATTGGAAATTCTGAAATAGTACCATAATGGAGGAATAAGTGACTACACAGAGTGAAGGCTATTGGAGAAACAGTTACCCGGAGTTCAGATTGCAGCTCATGAGATTCTCTTTCTTTTTTCTGATACCATGTCCACATCATTTTGTGTTGCTGAAAAGCCTGATCTAAGACTCAGTATAGCTTCACTAGCATCACTTCTAACATTTCAATTGCAATTAGACAATTTAAGTTTGCAGTATTGACACTTACCCACTTGGGAGTTGGGTTCCTTTTCAGAAATCAAGGACAGCCAGCTGATAATGGGCATTCCTATAATAAGAGGGAAGTTCCTACCAGGGAGCAGCAAGGGTAGGGCTGCTCCACAAGGCAGGACAAGCCAGGAGCATAGGACTACAGTGCCTCACCAATCCAGATGCAATTCCACACTATCTCAACAGATCAGGAAGAACAGGGTGCTGATAACAAGTCCTATCAAGAGTCTCAGACATGGGTCAGTGATGAATCACCAAGACCCATCCAGGGAGTCCATGCAGGAAGAGCAAAAGACAGGACAAGAAACCACCTACCTACAACACAGGTCCAGAGCTGTAGGACAAGAGGCTGACCTCCAGTGTAGCTCAAACCAGGAGCGTATGCTTGGGGCCAAGCTTAAACAAAGCTCCTGGGCCCATGGGTAGAGGTCTAGGTGGGGCCCCAGGTGAGGCTGCTCAGGGAAATTAAAGCCCATTAGTGCACTCAGAGCCCTGACAGTGCAAGAGTGTGGCTACTGAGGACTGACAGATGAGTAGTTGTGTGGAATAAAAGCAAGCATGTTTTAATCGCTAAATATATGTAGGTGTTTTTTTACAGAATAGTGACTCACAAAGTGCAAGCAATTTTTTAGTAGTGAAATCAAGTATTAGACTTGTATGAGAAAACAAAAAAAATCCTCAAATCACATTTTTCTGTTTGATTTCTGGTAGATAACCAAAGGCTGATCTTAGCAGCTATGAGCCTTTACTACTGAAGTGGAAATGCATGAATTATACCAGCCATTTTACACAATATGAAAGCCTTGAGTGACCAAGGGTGCCTGTGTAGTGTAAAGGAGATTTTTTCTTCATTGAGGGACTATTATATTAATTTAGTAAATCTTATTTGCTGATACAAATGGAAGAATAGATTTTAACAATGTGTCATTGTTAAATGCAGCATTTTAGCTATGCAGGATGCTAAGAATGTACACTACATGTACAAATAATAGCAAAACAAAAATGATCAGAATATTATTAATAAAGAAGGACAATCCATTTGGAACCTGACTCCAGAAAACACTTCAACATATCTATAAATTTATTTCTATTAATTTAGGAATATAGAGGAAAACTGTTTAATTATGTACTTGACTTTGCGTGAAGGATTAACTTCCCTCAGTGGTAAAGTTTTTTCAGAAATTATTTTAGATCCCCTCTCCCTCCTTTAAAAAAGACCCTCTTTCCTGCCTGCCACTTTAAACCTATTTGAGTGAAATAGAAGAAATGTGAAATACCTAAAAATCACCTGTAAAGAGTACAGTGGCAAGAGGGGAGTTTCAGAACAGGAATAATTTTTCTTAATCCAGGAGGACTTTTTTTCAGTGGCTTCTAAAGAAGAGAGAGAGTGTCTCTTCCTCTTAAGTAAGAAAATAATAGTGTTGTAAAATCCAGGATTTAGTATTTAGATTCTAATTTACTGAAAACATTACAAAACAACTTTTCCTAATTTACAGATAAATAATGCAGTTCCTTTGACAGCAATGCAGGATATTACCTGACATGACAAGTTGATTCCAAGTGCAGTGTTCGCCTTCTCAGTCTTTTTGGTTCTTTATAGTGCCATCTCCAACTACACTCTAATTCATACTTTTATTTATTAACCACCCAACTACACTCTAATTCATGCTTTTATTTATTAACAACTCTCTTTACAAATTAGGCAATATCAATATATTTCTTCTAATTGGTAATATTTAAATCTCTCTTTATAGTTGATTTCTAATTAGATTTAGAATGTGAATTTATTACTTTGCTTCTGAAAGCCAAGAGAGACAGGTTGCACTCTTGCCAGAAATTGCCACTGCAATTTCCAAGAGTGAAAATTCCTGGATTTCTGAGTCTCGTACATTTGTTTCTAATTCTCCTAACATTTCAGCAAAGACAAGGTTCACAAAGTCCGTCTGTTGAAAAGCCTTCCAGAGATTAAGATGTTTAACACTGCATGGCTGTAATAAATAACAGTGTATATATAAGGTTATACAGCACATTGAATGTTACCAAATGTTAACACCTTGTGTGTGATCAGTCAGACTTTTAAGCCTAGACCTTTTTAGATCCTCTGCTTTTCTGTCAGGTTCACCAAGGCTGTATTTATTCCCCTGCTCAATCTCACAATCATTAATGACTTTCTTTAAAGTTCTTTCGTGACGGGGGAGGTAACAGAAAACTGGAAAAGGTCAAATATAGTGACTGTCTTTAAAAAAGGCAGGAAAGGAACCAAAAAATTTTAGCCTAGACAGTTTAACTTCAGCTCACAGAAATATTCTGCGGAAAAAAAGTATCACACAAATTGGAACAGGTAACTGGAACAGGTAACTTAAGAAGATCTATACACAGCCAGTATAGATCTGACAAGAATAAATCTTATCAGACTAATGTG
>NW_008824986.1:5642520-5647145 GCF_000699105.1 Pygoscelis adeliae | reverse complement strand
AGCAGAGGCCATACTTCAGGACTTGAGCAGAGTTTAAACCCTATTTCCTGTAACATTCCCATAAAGTATAGCAAAAATTGTCAGTTGATGACATAAAAATGGGTGAATAAGCATCTTCACACAGGATTGTTATGATCGTTTCACTGTCAAAATGGAAGGATGTATCAAATAGGACTGTGATATTCTGTTCTGGGCCCATATCTGTTCCGTGTTTCATTGATGATCCGGATGAGGAAACTGAAAGTATGCTTCTTAGAGGCTTAAAAAATAAAACTGCAGAAGTACAGTATTAGTGCAAATAGATGTTAAAAAAATCAGGAAAACAGTCTTTAAGAAAAACAGGATGAAATTCAATAGGGACAAGACCAGGAGACCATGCTGAGCAAGAGTAATCAATACCACAAATACACAATGAGGAACAATTAGTTAGATAGTAGTTTTTCACAAAAGGACCTAGGGATTATAGTACATTAACACAAGCCAGTAACGTCATGCCACGGAGACAGGATAAGCATGACACAGAGATGAATAAGCAGGAGTACAGTTTGTGAGACACCTGATAAGATCATGAAGTTCTGTTCAGCACTGGTAAGGCCTCAGCTGGGGTACTCTCTCCAGTTTGGTGCTTCGTATTTCAAGGACGTAGACTACTGTGGAGAGAGTTTGTTGGAGAGCAACAAGAAACATGACCTCTGAGAACAGGCTGAAAGACTTAGGAGTGACTAGCTAAATGAAGAGAACGCTTAAGGACTGATCAATGCTTGATAAAAGTCTTCACAAGCATTGAAGGTCGATACAAAGAAGAAGTAATCCATTCACCATGTCCATGGTGGACAGGACAAGAACTAATGGCTTTAAGTTGCAGCAAGAATAATTCAAGTTACTTATTAAGGGGAAAAAGTACTTCTTGATGGTAAGTGAAGCACAGGAATTTGCTGGAGAGGTCATGGAGACCTCATCATTAGAAATTGTAAAGGAGTGGATAAACAAATATCTGTCAGGAATGAAGTCAGCATAGTTAGGAAATGAACTAGATGACCTTTTTGAGATCTCTTTCAATCTTTTTTTTATGGTCCCATGATTCAGTATAACTAAGAAGATGTTTCAGAATCTCTCTGCTCTTATGGTTAGAAAAAGAATTTATCTTGGGAATTTCTAGGGGTGGAAAAGTTTTTATAACAGCTGTGGAGGACCTTTCATTTATTTGCTGGTGTGCTTTAAGTGCACGGTACTTTAGTACATAGTAGGCCACATTATTCTGAGAAATTGGAGTAAATGGGGCCTACTTGGGGAATATGGCACAACATCACGGAAGTAAAAATATTACAGTCTCTTCTACAAAATAAATGAATGTAACAAATAATGCCTTTCAAAACGCCCCCAGCATTAATTTACACCTGTAACAAACCTCTCCTAAACAACTAAAACCAAATTTAACATTCTCCCTAGAAAACCATTTCTAGATACCACAGATCACTTTTAAAGATTCTGTATTCCTCCTTCTCTTTCCGCACCCTCACTTCGTAGCTTTCTGAGCTGGTCTTTTTGCACATGGCTCCCATCTCAGAAAAATACATATAACGGCACTTTGCTTCATAATGGTGTTGTGAAGTAAATAAATTTGAGAATAATAAATAAATGCAAGACCCGGAATATAGACTGTGCTGTATTAATGATGAGTTACATTGTATCACTCTTGTGTTTATAGATAACCTCTACATCTTGTGCTCACGGAGTGCAGAGATAGCCATGAGCTTCATGCTTTGGCAGCAGCCCTAAGACAGACCCAAAGCCATGTAATGGTGCTCTCCGCATGGTGACTGTCACTTCTCATCCATAGGCCCAAGGGCAGACTCACATTCTTCACAGTAGAGATCCTATACCACTCTAAATCTGGGGGTTCTGTGCAGTCCCAAAGAGATGTGCCTTATTACAGTAGATCAATCAATTAATGAATCTCCTTTAAAATCATAGGATCTATTCCACCCCAATGAATATTATACAATAGACTTTGCATTATAAGCTGAGTGTGAGAATAAAACGCTTTTCTATTCAGTTATGCTTTTTTCTGAGATTTGCAGATATTATGTGTGTGTGAGGTGAGGAAAAGAGACCAGGATGAAAAAAGAGGGAGAGAATGTAGCAAAATAGACATGGTATGCCAAAATGAGAAAGATCCTGTTATTCTTTTCTTTGATCAAGCTACTGGCCACAGAAAAATGGCCAACATAAATTACATATGCCAAAGTCAACTTCAGCTGATATTCTTTCTAGCCATTGGATCTTTTATCTGCCAACTTCCACCCATTTTCCCCAATTGTATCCACATTTAATATTATTTTAGCCATTAAAAATGTGGTTTTTTACTTAGTTCAGGTTTTCTGGGTAACAGACATTTTATTCTCCCACCACAATATACTGGAGAAATAAAATGCCATTTTTGCAACAGAAGTGATACTCTACTGAATATATACTACCAATAATAACTCCTAATCACTAAAACAGTTTCTTTTTTTGACCATTTATGTGGATTTAAATAGGAAATCAAAGAGTTTACTTCTTATTTTTAGTCTAAAACCACACCATGAAAGGGTTATTTTCAATGAATAAAAACTAAACTGTGTACATCATTATTTTTTAAGAGATCTTTGATTTATTATATTGTTTACATGGCTACTGGAAAAAAACCGCTGCTGAGTTCAACCATAGCTAATTGATGAGAAAGAAGGTTTCTGTGGCTATATTGCAGGAACTGATAAAACGCAAGGAAAGGGACCTCCTACATTGAGAATCTCTGACTATAAATCTCACTAGTTTATGAGTGGAAAATACCCAAATAATTGTTTTGCTCGGAGGTGCTAAGCACCTGTAGCTGCTGTGGACTGTAACTGGTGCTGTCAACACTCATAACTTCTGAATATTTGGATTGTGTAACTCACTGGTCCTGGCATCTAGAAGACAGACAACTCCAGCTGGTGCTGGTCTCGGGTGAGGCAGCAGACTTTGCTGAATTTCAGGTTGTTTTGATATGGACAATGTTCACTTTCCCATCTGCAAAAAAAAAGGCGGTTGATAACTGTAAACTTTGAACCGGGATGAAAAAGACTTTCAGTCTTTCCTCAGACTGCCCTGCACACCTGAAGTATTATCATGCTACAAGCAAACTATTGAGAGAAATGGAGATTGCGCTGTTTTCGTGACCTATATTCATATTTTGTTCTATTGTTTTTTACTTTAGCTGTTTTATTTCCCATGGTCATGAGAAGTATCAGAGGATCTTGTGAGCAGTATGTTGCCTGCAAGCCACTGGCTAGCATCCACAGAGGCTGTGAGACCACCAAGAGAATTAAATACAGCAATTGAATACTAGACGTTTCCACCAAGAGTGCCTCCCTCCGTGCACATAACGTTCAGTAGAAATGAAACCATGGGTGTTGTAGAATTTACTCTGTCATGGTGCTAAGTGGGAAATACGTAAAGACTCAGTAAGCCAAAATCTGAACCTCTGTAAAAATGACTGCATATTGCAACTGGACACAGCACAGTTCCCATCTACGTGGAGTACCAGTGCAGCTCCTGATGAATTTTAACATGGTCCTTCAAGCTGATGTTAACTATGAGGTGAGTAACCATCACCTAAGTCAGCTGTAATTTTGGTATTGCTTTCCAGCGTGTGTACAACAACCTGGTTTGGCCGTCATAAATATGCTGATGCTCCAGTACTGGAGAAGACGGACAACAGGCGTCTGCAGTACTGCAGGTGAGGTGTGATGCTCTTGGGGTGGGATACCTCATGGGATTCCAGACACAGCACTGCTGGAGGGTCTTGTAGCAGACTGTTTTTTCACCGGAAACCAGTGATTCATTGAAACAGAAAGCTTTTGTTGGAATGTGTAACGTGCAGTGTAATTTTTTGTCAGAAAGGATTTCTCAGATTCAGGAGAAACGAGGTGGCTGGGACCGGACAGACCCAAAGAGAGAAGGGCGTGCATGCCTTACCCTCACTTACCAGATTTGGGCAGCCAAACTTTGGGCAGTGATTGGCCTCCTGGGCAGTGTGTCTGTCTGCAGGAAGAGAGAAACGGCACCGCTGCAACTGGACCAGTGTGACCGCTCATGCCGACGCTTCCTCTACACTAGTGCATGCTTTTGGGCTTAAACTGTTTGTTAAACGATACAAACTGCGCCATAGTAAAATCTAGCACCGGCATGCTGGGTGTAGATTAACGCAATTATGCCTTGAAGGCGAGGGATGTATAACCTGGTTTCTTGCTGTGCAGCACAGCAGCGCAAGGCACTTCGGCTTTTTCAGGCTTCATACAGAAAAACCGTGGAGCTGAAAGCCAGGCCCTCATCGCCATGAGATTTGTAAGCCACGCCAACAAGCGAACGGCGCCAGGCCCTCATCGCCATGAGGAGATTTGTAAGCCACGCCAAGCGAACGGCGTTTGCAGGACACGCCAGCAAAACTTTGGCTTGCCCGTTTCTTCTGCACACACAGGCTCGTTTCAGGGGGGTCGTTTTTGGGCGGGGGTGTTATTTAGGACCGGTTTTCCAGGGCCGCCACCCTACCCGTCGTGTATTTCACCCAGTACCGCACGATCGCTGCCGACCCTCTGTCAGGC
>NW_008824986.1:5638298-5641076 GCF_000699105.1 Pygoscelis adeliae | reverse complement strand
GGGCGCCCCGGCGGGAGGAGCGGGGACAGCGCCGGGAGAGCTGACAGCGGCAGCCGCTGCCTTAGGACTTGATCTGCCTTTCGCTCTGCTTTCTTATTTTCTTTTTTTTTTTTTTTCCCCTTGAGACTGCATATTTTGTCCCAGTATGTTTTGAATTATCTCTCAGTGGAAGTTATGTAGGCTGCTTTTGACAAAATAGTATAGGAGTAGCAATTGCTGGTTTTGTTGCTGAAGATCAGATAAATAGATTTAAACCCGCTGAGGATGTTGCTGAGTGGGGTCGTTCCCCTGGGGTGTTCCCTGCTGTCTGCTCTGAAGAGCCCATGAGAACGGAGGTGAGTTTCAGGTCTTTCGTTGTCAAATCTTGGATCAACAAGGAAAGATGATGTTGGTTTCCAGAAGTGTACTCTTTCCACTGGGACTACTGTTTTGTAAACATTTAATGTTACACTTAACATGGTAGCTCATGTATTTATGTACATTTTCAAAACAAATAAACCCCTGACAAATATTTCACTGTTGTTCATGTGGCATGTCACATGGAAGGCATTTAATTCACTTACTGGAAGCCGTAGGTGCTCGCTCCCTGACCATCCCCAGTCAGAGCACCTGCCTCCTCCAGCGATGGGAGGCTGCGGGAGCTAGCAGAGGAACAGGAGCGAGTGAGTTGGGTTGGCCACTGAAGAGCTGTGGTTTGACTTGGTGACTACAATGATCGGAATTCTTTAATTGAGATTCTCTCTCCTGGGGGTGAGTTAATCTTTAATCAGTTAATACTTTAGTGCTAGTAGAAAAATCTCATTATGTAATGCAGTAAAGAGGAAGGAATTCAGAGAAACAGAAGTCTCATAATCAGCAACAACTATTTATAAAGATGTGCTCATCAAAAGTGTGTTAAAACCAAAAAACACGTGGGTTTTGAAAAAGTATTTCTGTGTATGAGGTTGTGGGGAAAAAGGGTCAAAAGTTACAAAGTGCTGTAAGAAGACTGAAGGTTGCCTTAACATTTTCCCCTAGTAGCAAAATAAATTTCCATTATCTCATCCCACACACAGTCCTTCCTTCTACTGCCTGAGGTAGTAAGCATGCGAGGGTAAACAAAGCTCCTAAGCAGAATCCAAATACTGTATAGGTTGTGTCATCCAGTAGTAGCCAGTGTCAAAATGTGAGATTTTTTGTTTGCTCCTTTTTAATTTTTTTTATCCTTGTAAGAGTGTAGTAAAAAGTGTATGGTTGATAGAGGACAGTGAGTAAGCACAAACAGAATGCTGCCTGCTTTTTGGTGAGAGGTTGCTGTATGTCCAGTCTAGAATACACATGCTTCAGGTGATGGTTTGAGGAGTTTTTGCATCAGATAGTTATCCTTTTTTGTGAAGACAAAAACGTGTTGAACTCTGTAGTAAGTGATTTTGTGTGAAAACCTAAACTTTCTGGCTTATTGGCAATGAAAAACTGCTTATTAGGAAACATGAGGCAACATAATAGTTCTTTCTGTCAGAAAACTGTGAACTGTTTGTTAAACATTGTTGCTTTCATTCAGTTTCCTCTCTGTACTTTACAAGTTTTTCTCTCTCATCTCTTGACTTCCTACAAGATAGGTTTTGCTTATCCTTTTCTTGTAGGAGAATACCTCAAGCACTGAGTAGCTCTGCCAGGGCGTCACAAAGAGCTTCATGAAGCCAGATCTGTAACTGGTACCCAGAAATTCAGAGTCAGTTATACTGCTGATTACAAGCCAAAGTTGATTTTATTTTTTAACCTCTCCCCCCACCCCCTGCCCCCCTATCCTTTCATGGACATCTTTTTGGGAGTGGAAACTTTGACTCCCCCTAGTAGGAAAGGAACAATGGAAAAGAAGCAGTGTGCCATCTCCGGAAACTAACTTCTGTTAGACAATTCATAGGGTTGTGTTTCCTATGGTTTCTAATACTCGATCCTTCACTGGAAGTTCTTAAAATATGCAGAAATTGCATTGTGGAAGGGAAATATCTCTGTAGTCTAAGTGGTGATGACCAGATTTCTGATTTCTAAAAGTTATCCAATTTTTTGCCTTTTTTTTAATTTGAGCTGGTGTAAATACAGCTTCTTGTTCATATTACATGCTTAGTCTCCTCTCTTTTATTTTACCAGCTGCTAGAGAGCATGTTTACACTTGTGAAAGTTACTTTTCAAATTATTTAAAAACTTACTATTTCTTCTAGTGTTCACCAGAGCTTTCCTATATTATCGGAAAGTGAGAATACATCATCTTTAGTTCAGTTGTTTTTAAAGCCAAGTTTGAAACAGCATCTGTTGAAGAAACCTGTCAGGAAATGTTCTCATTCTTGCTTGGGAATCCCTTATTTTTTTGCTACACAACATCTGTTGTTTACTGTACTAATGATGAAATGTAAAAAAAACAATCAGGAGTAGAAAAAATACGAAGAAGCTCAGTGTTCGGCTTTGTGCTTCTGTTACATATTGTGATTGCGTTGCTGAATTTTATATGCGTTTCTGCCATGGTTATTTTAATCTTCTCCACACTTGATATTTTGTGGATAGTTTCTTGATGGACAATGCTGACTTCACCTGGGGCATAGCAGATTGTATAGCTCATGGCGGGGACTCGGGTACCTTACTGTCAGATGCAGAGTTGGCAGCTGGAGTAAGTGCTGTAGCAAGACACTGGGTAGCTCTCTTTCAAAAAAGGGTTGATGTGGCTAGTTTGCTACCAGTAGTATCTGAAGCAGAAACCAAATCTGAATTGAGGTGTCAGAAAATCTTGCTAGACTTGAGGAT
>NW_008824986.1:5621373-5638275 GCF_000699105.1 Pygoscelis adeliae | reverse complement strand
CAACTTTGAAATAATTGTTTTAGTATTTTTGGTGTTTCGAAGTTTGGTTCTGAATAGCCTTAAGCTAAATCTGTTAAATGAAAGGTAGAGGGAGCTTCTCTAAGAGCTTTGCTTTTTCTGTTTGGAATATCAGAAAATGCAAAAGCTGTAGTAAAAACCTTGAACATAAGAATAATTTTTTTTCTTGTTGTGTCCAACTACTTTGTATGACTGTCTTATTACTTGCTTATAGATGACTGGAATAATGTTCCATAAACAAATCTTGGTCTTTACAGTGGGGTGTAAGCTGTCTTATGCTGCATGTCTTCATCAGACTTTGTTGGTGAACAGATCTCTTTAGAATAAACTTTTTTACCCAGGAAGCAAATTTGAGTAAAATGGATCAGCTATTCTTTTCAGCAGTGACAGAAGATGATATTTCATAGTAGTCCTATTAATTATAGCTGCTCTGCACTGAATTCTGGTGAATGCTCAGGTGGCTTAATACTGTGGAATGATTTACTTAGTGCATGTTTGAGTGCCTGTTACCATAGCAGCTGAGTATTATTACAAAAATGCAAAACACTAAACTTGGAAAAGCTGTCCAAAAAGTATAATCTAACAGCTAATGTTGCAGCAATCAATAGATTTAGGCAAGCTGGCCATGAACCTTAAAAAAACCCAAACCAACCAACTGAAAAAAAGCAGCACCTTTTTCTCTTGCATGGTGTCTTATTCTTGGATACAAAGTCTTGCATTTAAAATAATCCTTTTTCTATGTTATGTTCTTTAACAGACATTGGGGGTTTTGATGGCATGTATATCCAGCACATGCTTAAATACTTGGTGACTTTATAATGCACTATCACGCAACAGTATTTGGGTAAAAACCCAATCCATGCTGTTTTTAAATAAGAGTCTAACTCTAGCAGTAGTGTGTGTGCCATATTATATACGGCTCTTTTTTTAAAAAAAGCAACAGTGTGCCTGTTCGAATTCTGTTTTTCTCTGTTCTGTTTTGGTTTTTTAATGCATCATCTTTCAGTTTGAGGACTCTTTGGAGTAATTTTAATTATGGGATATGAAACTTTATGGGTGGTGTGGTTTTTTGTTTTTTTTTTTTTCCTCATGAGCTAATTCAGCATTTACTTGACTATTGATAAACACATAAAGAAAAGCACAAACCTACATGCTGAGGAAACCCTGAAGAGTACTCGGCACCATGAGTATCCTATTTGCTGTTGAGCTCATCTTACAGAGCAGGTTGCGTTGATGCCGACTCGGAATCTTGGAAAACAGCAGTGCCCTGTGCTGATTTAGTACTGACTGCTATTAGTGCCTTCGTACGTTAACTGGAGTAGGTCAGAATTATAGGAATCATGTCGATCTTAATTTACGTAATGTAGACTTGATTTTTAAAATAATAAAGGATCACTTATTATTTTTCAGGCAGTAAGGATAAAACTACTGTAACTCAAATTTAGTATGAACAGTCAGTACAAGCAGCTCATTTGAGTACTTTTGCGTAGCTCTCCCTCCTGCTATCGCAGCGTTGTGTGAGCGCTCCCCCGTCCTGCTCCCTCAGTTTTGGTGCTCTTTGCCTGTCATGGGGAGTTAGAAAAATGCTCAACTAGTAATTTTTCACGAAAAGAAGTCCAACTTTTCTTAGAGAGAAGTGACATAAATACTTAGATAACTTTTTTGCACAATTTAATCTAGGTGAAACTTATTTACTGTAAATCCACTGAAAAATCAATTGTTAAGTCCTTTGCCTAAAGGTCACCCTTGAGGCTGTTGCCCGATCCTAAGACTGTACTTATGCAATGCCTAGTTCTGATGCTTAGATGATAACCAATTTATTTTGTTTGCTGATCCATCAGGTGAAACTTGCTGTATTTAAACAAGTATATTTTCCCTACTTAATGCATAACTATGTGGGAAAGTGTACTTTTAATACTTTTCTGAGACTTCTCTACTAGTTTGTTTCAACTACAGAGAATGATAAATTAATAAGTGTGACAAGCAAAGTTGGGGGGGGAGGGGGGAAGAAAAACACTTGTATTTGAATGTACTAAAGATGGAGATGTTCTGGGAAACCTGGGCCTCTGCTGAGACTTTGCTACAAACAATACTTTTATTAGAGGCTAGACCCTGAAGACATGAATTAATAGATTTTGAGCAAGTTAGCTGCTTAATAGGCAATCGTAACTTAAATAGAATGGTCCTGACTGTGATGGTTTCTGTGTGGGGATGGCAAGCTCCGTGTTAAATTTATGTTGGGTTTTTATGTTTAAATGTCTAAGCAGAAATTACTAGTACTCTTCTGGATTTTTTTTTTTTTGTGTGTGTGTGATGGTGGCAGAAATCTGTGTAATAAAACTACATGTACTGTGATCCTTCAATTGGGGTACCTTGCTTGCAACTGAAGTTAAAAATACTCAGTGGTGTTGATTTAGACTCCTGTTTAAAGTTCCCTGTGTCCCTATTGGAGCTTTAAGAGATGTGAAGTATGTTTTTTTTCTTTGACCAGATTCTTACTGAAATATCTTCTCAAACTCTTTAGTAGGTCCTAAACACAGTTTCTTTTCCTAGAGCAAGAAAATGTTTTTCCTACTAAATTGTGAGATTTCTGTTGGTGGTTTTTTTTGTTGTTGTTCCTTGCAATGTATCAGCATAACCTGGTCAAGGACATAGCTGTGGGAAAATTAGAACCTTTCTAATAGCATTTACACTTGGTGTTTAACTTGCATATAGCAGAAAAAAGATTCAAGTTCTTTGTCAGGTTTTCAAATCCCTAAAGTGCTGAATAGTCTATTTCTACAAAAATAAATATATGAAATGAATTTGTGTGACTTGTAGTTTAAAAATGTTCTTGCATTCCATTGCTAACAATTGTAATAATACCACTTTCTCAAGTTTCAGTGTTTTTTAAGTAGTACAACGGACTATCATGGTTTGGCATGAACTGCTAAGTTAAGTATTGCTGGCTTGCACATTCCTGTTGGTTATATTGTAATCTTTACCTCCATTGGAAAATATGTCCTATTTTGAGTACTTATTTCAGGCTATTGGCTTTATGCCTGTCAAACAATGAAACATGCTAGTTTTCTTTAATTTCAGACCTCTGTGTTGAAGAACTAATAGCTTGTAAATTTTTTTTTACAGTAATTTCCCTTACTGTGAAGACTCGGTAGTGACTTTCATGAACTTTGAGCATAAAATCTGACATGACTACACATGAGTTGGAGTTCAGATAGCTTATTAATTGTGTGTACTTTTTGTAGCTGAATGAATGAGTACTTGATTTAAGGATTTCTTCTTTAAGATGCTACCTGTTAATTAATGGTAGTTTTAAAAATAACTTTGACTTAAGCAACTAAAAACATGCCTTGAACATATCTGCAACTTTTGTTCAGTATCTGTTTTTGTTTATGACTAGGCTTTCTTGTCTCTGGTTCAGATCAGTATGACTGTATTGCATGGGGCAATGTAACTCTTCATGTTTCGGTGACTTTTATAGCTGATTTATGTAAAGATGTCTACAGTGATATCTTCTTTACTGGAATGGGAATACATAATTTAAAAAAAAAAATGTTTCCTGTTAAAGGTTCATTGATGTTGTGAGGGAACGCTCATGAGTGATAGCAACCCTCTGCCAGGTCACTGTATGTGTGGAGCTATTGGAGTAACTGTAATCCTCATAGAAAACACAGGGCTGTATCCTTTCTGCTGTTATCTCTCTAGCTAATAGAGTCTAAGGAATCGGGGTATTCAACAAGTTCTCTCATTTATATGTAAAAGTGTAGGTTTTGGATACTGGGGGGAAAAACTCTTGATGTTTATGTGAGGAAAAGATGTGTGTGATGGATAGGGGGTTGAAAACAAATACAGAACAGAGATAATGGTAGGTGTCTGAATGGGTAAGTCACTTGGCTAGTAGCATAACTATGTTTAATTTTTCTGCTGCAAACCAGATTTCATGAGGAGAGGTTGATGGGCCTGTAGCAACATTTGTCTGTCCTAGTCATTATCCTGGCTGAGTAGCTCTATTATATTAGAAAACAGGGCACAGAAATCAGGAAGGCACGCAATAGGCATGTGCCCGTAGGACAGTTCCAGGAGAAGCTCTCACACCTTTTCTGGGAAATCCACATGAGTGGGTACCTCCCTGAAGTGCCTGATGCTAATGCAGACAGCATGGATATCAGACAGGTGGAACTGGAGGTCTGCATGCAGTTGCAGGGCTATGATCTTGCTGAGGTTGGAGAGGTGTGGTGGGGTAGCTCTTGGGACTGGAGTCCTTCAATGACTGGATACAGGCTCTTTAGGATGGACAGGCTGGGATGCTGAGGAGGAGGTGTTGCCCTTTTATGTGAGAGAGTGGTGGGGTTGCATTGAGCTCTGCCTTGGGGCAGGTGATGAGCCAGTTGAGAGTGCATGGGTCAGGATTATTGGGTAGACCAATCTGGGAGGTGTTACAGGTGTCTGCTACAGACCATCCGATTAGGAAAGAGCAGCAGATAAGGCCTTCTTCAAACAACTGGAAGAAGCCTCGTGTTTGCAAACCTCGGTCCCCATAGAGGACTTTAACCACCCGGCTATCTGCTGGAGGAGCAGCACACCAGGGCACAAGCAATGCAGGAGGCTTCTGGAGTGCATTCATGACAACTTCCAAACATAGGTGATCAAGGAGGTGACAACAGGAGGTGGCAAGCAAGGAAAAACTGGTTAGGGATGTGAAGATGGACGCCAGCCATTCAGAGGGACCTCAACAGGCTGGAAAAATGGGCCAACAGGAATGTCATGAAGTTCAACAAAAGGAAACATGAAGTTCTGCACCAGGGGAGGAATTACCCCGTATACCATCACAGGTTTGGGCCTGACAGGCTGGAGAGTAGCATCCCAGAAAAGGACCTGGGGGTCCTGATGGACAATCTGATCATGAGCAAGCCTGCAGTGTGGCATTGTGACAAAGAAGCCCAACAGCATTCTGGGCTGCATGAGAGAGTGTGGCCAGTAGGTTGAGGGTGGTGATCCTTGCTCACTACTCAGCCCTGGTGAAACATATCAGGAGTGCTGTGTCCAGACCTGGGTTCCCCAGTACAAGAGACATGGGCATACTGGAACAAGTCCAGCAAAGGGCCACAAAGCTATTAAGGGACATAGGAGGAGAGGCTGAGCTATCTGGGACTGTTTAGCTTTTATCTTGAGAAGAGAAGGAACAGGGAAGACCTTATTAATTTTGCGTATGTGTGTCAGGGGGTATAAGCTGATGGAGCCAGACTCTTCTCAGTGGTGCCTAATGACAGGACAAGAGGCAAAATTTAATTTTATGACTTTTCTCCTTTTTCTGAAAAGGAAACAATCCATAAAATCTGGATACTTGTCAGTTTTGCAGTGTTCAGTGCTGAAGTGAGATCACTGATGTCTCTCTTCTGGAGAGTGAAGGAATCAAAGGATTCTAAACTACAAAGCTTAACATTAATTTTACATTTTCAATTGTTGAGTTAAAATACTAAATCTAATATTGGACTGTAATATTAGAGCATAATATTTATTAATGTTATGTATTGAATAAGACTATAAATACACGTCTTTAGTTAAATGCTTGATCAGATACCAGTATTAAAAATGGCGCTTTGCAGCCTGAACTGTACTCCAGGGTTGATTAAAATTGTGACTGAGTATAGGGGTCAACTTGTCTTCCCCAGGGCAGCAAGAAACATCTGCTGGGAAAAAATAGTCTGTACATCACACCTTTAAAAGTCCTGGTAGGATTTAGACTTTTCTTTTAAACTTCAGATTTTTTATGCTGGATTATTGATGCTTTTTAGTGTCATGTCAGTGAAACTTAACTTTTGACTGCTCTGTGAGTATTTTATGTAGGTTGCCTTTGCATTTTAAAGCTGTGGTTCTCTTGAACAGGTAGAAAATCACTAATACTTTTTAAATTTTTATTCTTGTTCTATTTGTTTATTGTGGTTACTGCTGCCTTTTAGAGACCACTTCATAATTTATGGTGGCTCCTAAATATAGGCTAATTATGATCTTGCAAGTCAGTGTTTACCATTTTATAGTGTTTCCCCCCCCAAAAAAAGATGTGTATGATGCTGTTTCACAGGCCAGTTGCTGACCACTGGCCTCTGCCTGGGAACTGTTCTTTCACATTGAACAGTGAAGATCAAAAAGTTGGGGTAGCTGACCTCTTCCTCCTTATACCCACTTCTTAATTTTTATTTTGACCCTTGTATCATCTCTTGTGCCAAGGCTGTATCCTGTCCTATTTCCTTAAATATTTATATATTGACAGAAAAATAAGGAAATATTTTGCATAGTCTGTGTTAGGTGTTGATGTAGCCAGGGCTTTAAATAAGCGGAACTGAGAACAAGTGACAATGCCCAGCACATTTCATGTTTCATTTGCTTGCACCAACCTGAATGATGCCGTCATGGGTTTGGTATGTGAGATGATGTGTCGTGACCCCACTGTGTGGCTGGCAGCAGCGTGCGTGCACACGGTAGTTGAGTGTGTACCCTAGCTCTGTTGTGTGCAAGGGCTGGGTCTGGCTAATGCGGGCTTAGCTGCAGCCTGTGCCTGGGGAGGGTGCTAGCGCCCAAGTCCCCACAGCCCCTAGGAAGATAGCAGCCGGGACAGGTGGCTGCTGCCAGGGCAGGTCTCGGTGGGCATCTTCTTTTAGCCTGTTCTCGTCCATGTGAGGGTTGCATGGGTGCTGTGTTTGGCTGCAGATTGCAGTCTTTCCAGAGGTGCTCTGGCCCCTGGGAGCATGACCGGAGGGTCCCTGGCGGGAAGGGGACCTGCAGCCTGGCCGGGCAAATTGGGACACAGGTCTCCTGTGGCAACGCATTGAGCGCTGCTGGTTTGCTGCCTTCAAACAGCTTTTAAAATCATCATCAGACAAGGATATAACTATCTCTAGTTAGCTTGTGTGTGCTTCTTAATTACTTGAGCTTAAACTGAGGCATCAGTGTTTCACTTACAGGAGCTGGATAAACTAACTGGAGGCTCAGTGGCCAAGCAGCGGGAGCTAGCTGTGGGTTGGAGCGGCCTCGCTGGTTCAAGCAGTGTAGTTCATGGACTCCATGCTATGACTTAGACTATGTCCTCCTGAGCTTTACGTTCTTACTGATGGCATATTAGCAAGTTGTGAAAATAGGACTTCCTAATGCAGCTTAGATTGGAGCACAGTTGTGTTATCTCTATCGCTTGGATTCTGTTGTGTAAACCACAGAAAAACTTGTTGCTCAATGTAGCCTTCCTGGAAGTCTCTTCCTTGCACATGCGAGTGAGAACAAACAAAGATAACTTGTTCTTTAGGTTTCTTTTCTTTCAAGGGTGAAGGGTTTTTAAAAAATGTTTATAAGTGTATTACTTGTGATGAGAAAGACAGACAATAATAGACGTTGCATTTAAAGGGCACGAGATTTCCAGTCATTCTGACTACCTCCCAAATGGCCAGCTGCCAGCAGCTGTCTTTTGAATTTGGTATCTTGAGATCGACAGTTTTATAAATGCTGTGGAGTAAAGCTACTATTTTTAATGCTTAGGTTTTTTAAAGTTGCCCAGGTTGATATCCCCTAGAACTTTAAAGATCAGATTTTGACCCATTATATTAGAGGTTAAGGACTGTTGGAGCACACTGTGGTCACTTGGGACCACTGTGGTCACTTGCCAGGACACACAATCTGCGATCAGCTGAAGATTTTTTGAAGACGTAGTTAGCACCTGATAAGTAATACACATGTATGTAGTTAAATGTTTTAGCTGTTACACCATCTCTAGAGAGGTACAAATGCAGCCTGACAGAAACATTACTGGACTAGGAGCAATATCCTCCATTGATCTGCCTTGAGACCTCGATTAAATTGCTTTTCTTTCCCCAGTCTGATTTGATGGTTGAGCCTTTTCCCAGAGGCAGGAAGCTGGTCAGCGTGGTGCCAGCCGCAACATGGCCTCAAATTCCCTGTTCCTATGTAATTCCATTACTTGCCTGGTGTGTAAAGGTTGCTATAAACCTTGTGAAAAATACTCCTTACGAAGAAAACTTGATAAACTTGTATGGAGAAACTTTCAAATATTAAGAAAATAGCGACTCCCCATTCCTCTTCTGGCTTTTTGCCTGTTGGGAACGTGTAGATGCAAGTGAAGCATGAGCTGTCCATTTTCCATTTGCTAAACCTCTGTGCAGGCCAGGCCTGGGAGGCTTTGCGGAGCCTCGGTTCCATTTTCTGCTAAAACTATGTGATATGAATCAGGTCTGTAAGAATTGTTTTCGAGGAAAAATGAACAGTAATCTTTGTGCTTATATGGTTATTGTGAGGCTTGCAGTATGTAGATACTGAAGAATTTCTTTGTAATACTGTGGCTTTTATAGGTACTTATTTCCCCCATCCCACAGAAAGGGTTTTCTGATTTTTTTTTTTTGTGGGCCTGGCCCAACATTTTATGGTAATTTTTTTAGGTCTTTCAGTCCTTCTGCAAAGCTTTTTAACTTGCAAAGACAACTTCTATTTGTAAGAGTTACAATGCCACAGGATGTTTTTGCTCTAGACGCTAGAATATTACACAGCTTTTGAAAGCAAAAATTATAAATAAAAATGAATGCCAAGGAGAGCAAAAATGAGACCTCATTGCAGATCGTTCAGGTGAAATAAGTATATGGTTTGAATATGGATTAAAAAAAAAGATTGGGCTGTGTTATTTCTCACTTACTTGGTACAAAGTATCTGTAAAAGCTAGATTCATTGCCTGTACTAGCAATGAGATGACTACCAGAACAAAACCAAAATGCCATTCTGCTGCTTGTGGAACAGGTCAGGTCATGGGCTTCATCTGATTAAACGTCATTCTTGGAAGGGAATTATGCTATATTTCCTTGTGAGGAAAACTTGCAACATTTTCTATAATGAAGTTCAGCTAAACAGTTTATAGTATAACACGTCTGAAAATCGGCATTAAGCCAAGTACATCTGGCCTGAAAGAAACAATGTTAATAGATAATTGGAGGTAGAAATTGGTAATACTAATGATTTATCCTATTTTTTAAAAGTGCCATTTCAGTCCTTTTGAACATATATACATATGTGATTTTTTCCTTAATGTAATATGCGCATACGCAAACTGTCTGTTTTGATCTACTTGTGCTATTAGTATCTTGCTATATAAAGTTTTAAAATTTTTAATTGTCCTGATATTCTGAAGTTTCATGGTGAGGTTACCAGATGTTCCGAAGTTTTAGATATATTTTCATCACTTCCTTTTTTGTTTATAAAGTATTTTTTAATTCTACTTACAGGTGATGATACTTTTTCCATTTTAAGCAAAGTCTGGTTTTAGGAATCTGTATTGCCACTCTGGATTAGTGGCTTAAACTAACCTTTATATTTGCTTTTTTCCCTATTGCCAATGACTTTGTGTGAATGGAGGGCTTTGATTATATCTATTTTTATTGGCTCTGTTCTGTTCAGACTATGACTGCAATAAATTTATGGCAGTTGAATATACGAGATTGGTAACTTAAGACTAAGCATCTTGAGAAATGTAAAAAATGAAATCAGTAATTCCAAAATAAATATTGGGTCAATTAAGTGATGCAGTGAAGCATTTTTATGTTAAAGAAAGCTCTAGCAGATTGATGTCTTCTGAAGATACTCCCCATGACCTTTATGGTAAGATAATTGAATTGCTTGAGGGAATATAAACTGGGATTCAGTGAACTGTTTGCAGTATAATTAAACCAGAAGCTATGTTGTAAGGTAGTTCCTGTGCAGAACATTACACTGCGCTACAAAAGCCATGATGAGTGAAAGGTTAATCGCTTAATGAAAAAAAAAAAAACCAATCTGTGTTTAAAATCATATCTCTGTGTGTGTAATACAGATACTTAAATAACAAATATGTATATGTATTTGTGTGTAATTCAAATGAAGGTTGTATATGCATGTTGTCCTTACTGTGATATGGGAATACCTCGTTTCATCATGATTTACTTCAAAGAATGTGACTTAGTCTCACTTTTTCTGAATGTGTAAGTGCATCCATAGGTAAGAAGTGCTATGGAATGGTGAAATATTAAATTAAATGCCCTTTGTTTATATGCAGTTTAGAGCAGTTAAAATAGCATTGATACATTTAAAAAATATTGTTTTATATAGTGGAAAAGAATCTTGGTACTTTTTTTTTAGTAAAACAAACATAAGTGCTGTTTTTCCTTAGTAAATTTACTTCTGGAGTGTGTGTAAAATAGCGGATAAGAGAGAATCTGTTTCTAATCTATTCCATGTGCAGAAACAGTGAATAAATTTTATCAAATCTCTAGTCCTTTATAAGCAATCCCTTTTTGAAATATGAACATATCCTGCATAATTTTCTTTTCTCCTTCTGTGTGGAAGACATTATCGTCACTGGAGTCCAGAATACATGGATTCTCAGTATGTGTGAAATTTTTTAATGCACTAAACAATTGAACGTATAAGGATGTTTTCTGGGTTGCTTAGCAGCAGTCAGGTTTTTTACTTTAAGTGGCCTTCAGTGACATCTTTAGATTGTTCAGAGATTTGGCAAAAATAAAAGTCATTCCAGTGTTTGAAACATGAGGAATCGTTTAAGCTGTGAAAAAAGTAGGGTTGGCTTATTGTAAAGTTTTGTTTATATTTAAACATTTACAAAACTTTATATTCTTTGTTCTTGTAAATGTCTGGGAGAAGTGAGTGCTAGAAGAGTATTCTGTTGGATGTTAAGTATAGTTTTAGGTGACTTACCACCTCAAAGATGCAAACTTTGATTACAGATCAATTGTATCTGAATTAAGTTTTTTTAAAAATTGGTATATATCTAGTTGGAAGTACATTTTCTGTATTTATATATAGAGCTGAGTATTGTTAGTGGTGTTTTGAGTTGAGAATATAACTCAAACCAACTAAAATGTAAAATATTAAATATACTTTTTTTCCTTGTGGATATCAAATGCATATTTACAAGAATCTCTTAAATGGGTGGGTCTCCTGTATCACTGCAGAGCTTGTGTTGGCACTGCTTTCCCCTCTGGCTTGAATAGCCAGCAGAGAGTTTGAGACTGGTTTTAAATGTGTTAAAGGGTTACCTGCTGTCAGCTTTGTGCTGCAGCTCCCCACTGACTTAGGATGCTTTTGGTGTCTCTCTTCCCTGCTACCTTCTTTCTACATTGCATGAGTTAAAGGAGTGTTCATCCTCCAAATGGAGTAGTGGCTTGGGTCTAGCGGGAGCGTGCTGCTGGACTGAGTAAGGCGTGGGAGAAGCGAGTGGCTGAGTTAAAGGAAAGATTTACATAGCTGCCTGTGCAGGTTAGCCAGACCAGAGTTTTAGCAGAAGGGTGTAAAGGCCAAGTTTTTCAGACGGATAGGAAATATTTTCAAAGTGGGAAATCTTGGGACCCGAGAGGCGATCGGAGACGTGACTAAGAGGATTATGAAAGTCCAGTAGCTTTGGATGTGCACAGGAAAGATCTCCCTGTACATCACGCGGTGGCCAGACGTGCTGTTGAGAAAGGAGCGGCTCTCAGCGCTTCTGTTCAGCTTCTCTTCCGCTCTCTTTCTGTTCATACTGTTTTATGAGAGGAGAGGAGGAGAAACCACTCACCAGCTCTGTTCTGCCTCCTTCCAGCAGTGTGGTGAATCAAGATCAATTGGAGCATGTTTGGCGTTTTTGCAGCTGGCACGCAGACTCGGGGCTGTTGCCGCTTCGTGCGAGCGAGAGCAGGCTAAGGGCAGGCATGGGGAGCAGGGAACCCACAGGGGCCAGATGAACATTCAACTTTCTTCCCTCCTTGCCTAACATGTCCTTTCAGAGGGAGTAGAGCTTTGGTGAACACTTATGTTTTAGTGTAGGCTTTGGGGTAAATACTTTCCTGCTTACCTACCCAGGCTTGCCTTTTTTCCACATGATGTGTTGAGTAGGGAGATCTAGTGTCTATGTCAGAAGAGAGCAGCTCCAGTTGATCAGATCTGCTTTACTGGAATGGAGGCAGTGGTAAGGTAGCTGGGACTAGTGCATTTTCTATTCGCAACGGTAAAGGAAATTCAGATACCTCAGTGCATATTGACTTCCGTATTAAAGATTTAAACTGGAGGACCGTGATGTAGAGCTGCTGGTTGTGTGTCAGTCATCATTGGTTTGCATCATTCTACTCCAAAGAGAAAAGCAACAGCCATAAAACAAATTTTCTAATCTTCTAGATAACGCTAGAGATTTTAAGATTATAGAGTACAGCTGAGTATTCACTTTGTAAGATATTGGTATTGTTCTGTTTTACTGATCATCTTAATATCTTGCAAATTATTTAAAAATAATTTAGAGAATATACATATTTTTAAGGTAGATCAATGTTACGTGGTAGTGTGATGGGAATGGTAAACTTACAGACAGAGCTTCTTATTCTGAAACACTTTAAAGGCCTTAGTGTTTAGCATTATGTTGTAATTTATCCTTTCTTACATCATTTTAATAATCAAAGGAATAAGAATGCATCCTTAACAACATCTAAGTAATTTTATATCCTGCAAGGGAGTTTAGCATCATCAAAAGTTAAAACATTATAATCTCTTCTAATTATAGAATAGAAGAATCTTTCTTTGTGGTCTCTTGTAATTCCCAAGTGATGTAGTCTTCTCAAACATTCTGTTCTTGGACTATATCTCTTTAGCTCAGGTTCAAGAAATGCAGAGGCACTTTATCTTTTTAAGTAGTTAATGAGTTAAACTTTATTGAATTTAAAGAGATAGTATTCCAACGTTTTTGAGGACAGAAAAGGAGATGAAGAGGCTTCTTTAGGAGGAAGACAACTTTTTAGGCAAGTTATTACATAACTTTTAATTAGATTTTTTTTTTAATGTGCTCTAATGACTCTAGTACTTTCTTCTGTAAATGGCAGTTACTGCCTCAGATGGACTGCAGGTCCAAACTAGTATGTTACCAGCTTCTTTAGCTCAAATGCAGACTGTTTTGTGGCTTTCTGGCAGGAACTAGTTAATTACTGCAAAGTAGAGGTTGGCAGCTGACTGAGCATCCACACTGAATACATTAGGGATTGATGCTTGAGCTAGTGATGCTATTTCTCTAGCAATGTAAGAATAGTTTTCTTTTCTGGAGAAACCTCTCTAATCTGTGATCAAGTGGGCTCATGCAGGCACAGGTAGAGCTGGTAAACATTTCACTGTGACAACTTAGGGAACAGAAGCCAATTTTTTTTTTCTAATACAAAATGTTTCTTTTGACACCTTAAATCTGGTGATTATTTTTCAGCAAGTTACAGAAAAGATTTGTATCAGTTTCTGCAAATTGGTTTTGCCAAGGTTGTGGGTTCATAGTAGCCAAGCTGTCTCATGATTTCAGGGTAGCAACTTACAGAGCTGAAAAGTATTTCATGGTTAAAGCCAGTTGAGCTGTAACAGGAAACCCGAATTCAACCAAAATCAAAATAAAAGAAAAAAATGCAAACAGGAAATGTTGCTTTTTTTGGCAGTTTTAATAATAATGGCTTATGAACTCTAGAAATGGAGTAGACCATCCAAACTTTCACCTCTGTTAATTCTAGAATTTTTTTTTTTATTATGCACGATTGAGATTTGCAAAGACTTTCAGAATCTCGTGAGCTTTTTTGACTTTTATTCTGGCCATTGCAATGTTATTTCCTCTATGTCAAGACAGCTTTGGGAGCTTTGCTGTGTCTATGGAAAAAGAATAATTTATAAACCTACGTGCTTGTCCTTGCAGAACAATCTACTAGTCTCCATACAACTTAATTAGTCCTAATTATATGCAGTGCCTCACTGTTTTTAGTAATGTGCCAAAAAAAGCAAACAGTAGCCAAATTCTGGTTTAAAGGGACAGCTGAAATAGTTGAAGTAGCACTGGTAAAAACAGCATGAAGGAAGAAGTTTAAAAGCATAAATTAAGTGATAAAGTCATTGTTTGCACAGTAGGACACATAGTACTGTCATGTTTATCTCAAGAACAGGCGGTAGAAGAAATTATTTTTCTCAGATAATGGAACTGTATGAAGTGTTAATATTGGAGCTGCATCTGATGTTGTACCTGTTGTATTGCATGCAGTTGATGGTTACACTTTTGTGGTATCTTGAACTCAAGAATAAGTAGTACTGATGGTAAGTAGTCTTTGGAATGTGGCCAAATAAATAATGTGTGTGTATTGTTTATAATTTTTTTTTTGTTAGAATACCTGGATTTCAGTATTAAGAGATGGTATTCTAAATCTTGGGTTTGCATTTCTGTGAGTATGTGGACTTAAGGTTTTTTTTTCAACTGTAAAAATAGACTTGATACAAAATCACTTGGAGTTTCTGCTAACTGAGACTCTGGGAAAATTCCTATGGATTAATTGCAACTCTAGGAAGACCCAATAAATAAAGTCAATAGTAGGAGGCTTTGCTTGAATCTTATAATGATTGGGCTGTGTTTGCCTTGCATATGAATAGGACTGTGTTTGCCTTTTTTCTGGAGTAGGTGTAATGTAGTTGTATGCTTCTTATTCTAAGTGGACCCTTCGACTTTAGGGAGGATTTTTCTGAACTTAAAATGCTCATTTTCTCTGGTGTCCATTGCATCTGCAGTGTAACAGCAGAGCTGAGCATCTGCTCCGCTGCTAGAGTTCTCTCTGCTGTGACTTGTCCTTATCCTTTCTCGATGCCTTTGTGATTTAAGATTACTGAATGAGGGCTCCTTTAAGATTTCAAGAGCTAGTTCTTATGCAAATACCTCATGTCTGGAAGTGGAAGTTTCCAGTATGATACATTTGCAAGAAAGCTCTACTAGTATAACTTCCAGTATTATTAACCTTCTTCCTCTTCAAGTGCAGTCTTCTGCAGCCTTGCGATACTGTTTACTCTGCTTGAAGACTTCTGAAAGATTAACTTTCCAAACATTCAGCAGAGGAACTAGAGCAGCAAATCCTCAATTTTCCCTTTCTGCTTAGTTTTGAAGCTAATCCATTTTAACTGCACGAATAATGTACTTTTTCTGTTAGCTGGTTTGCACTGCACGAAGCTATAGTTCACGTTGTGGAACATCTTGAAGTCTATATTATTGTAATGGAAGAGGAATGTTAGGAATCTTTTGTGGACAATTTATTTTTTGCCGCAGAGCTTTCTGTATCCTTGCTTTGGATGGCGAAGAGCAAAGACTGTAACTGCTTGTTTAATTTTTCTGTTCCTTAGTAGTAGGCATTTTCTGATGCAAGGGCTCTATGATCTAGCCTCTCCTTCCTGTCTTAGGAAAAAAAAAAAAATTGTAGGGTTGGCAATTTTAGGTAAGATACATATCCTTAAATTTCCTGGTTTTAGCTGGGGGCACACACCTGCTTTTTGTTTTTGTTTTTTTTCTCCTGGATGACTTAGTGGCATTATTCCGCATTACTCTAGGCTTTGCATAGTTCTTGCAAACCTGTGGGAATACTGACCTGGCTTTCTCCGTCCTGAGTTGCTGTGTGTGAATAAGAAGGCTGAAATAGAGGCGAAGGGCTCAATATATTTAGAAGAACACATAATTTAAGAGGGTGGTCAGTGGAGTGTTTTGTTTTCTTTTTCTTAAATTGTAAGAGGAAGAAGCATTAGAGGGTAAAGTTAACTTGCAGAACTTTCCAGAATTGTAAATCTCGCCCAACATGTGAAAGACTTCTTTTGTGAGGGTTTGATAAAGTCTAGAGAAAGTAATGGGGGACTTCAAAAATTTCACATTTTTCTGTGATTGTGATGCTTGCCTGTATGCATTGCAATTTGGTGTTGAAAAATCATGTGGCTTAAAATAGTCATCAGAAAGTGAGACAAAGTTATAGTGTCTACTTTTTAGGTAAACTGTATACTTTTTAATGGGGTTTTCATATTCCTGCTATTCATTGTTTATAATTTTCTTGTATTACTCTCTTAATACAGACTTTGATGGAGAATGAATCATAGAATCAGAATAGTTTGGGTTGGAAGGGACCTCTCAAGGTCATCTAGTCCAACCCCCCTGCCGTGGGCAGGGACATCTTCAACTAGGATCAGGTTGCTCAGAGCCCCCTCCAACCTGACCTGGAATGTTTCCAGGGATGGGGCATCCACCACCTCTCTGGGCAACCTGTGCCAGTGCCTTCCTTAATCTAGTCTAAATCTACCCCCCTTTAGTTTAAAGCCATTCCCCCTTGTCCTGTCACAACAGGCCCTGCTAAAAAGTTTGCCGCCATCTTTTTTAGAAGCCCCCTTTAAGTACTGATAAGCTGCAATAAGGTCTCCCTGAAGCCTCCTCTTCTCTAGGCTGAACAACCCCAACTCTCTCAGCCTTTCTTCACAGGAGAGGTGTTCCGTCCCCCTGATCATTTTCATGGCCCTCTTCTGGACCTGCTCCAACAGGTCCGAGTCTTTCTTGTGCTGAGGGCTCCAGAGCTGGACGCAGTACTCCAGGTGGGGTCTCACCAGAGCAGAGTTTTATGAAAACCTAAAGCAATTTTTTTCAGTATTTATTAACTGGATCTGATTAGAAACTAGAGCAAGGCATTGTTGCTTTTTTTTTTTTAAATCAGCTACTAACTGGTGTTTAGGGGAGACAGTAGCCAAATAGGAGCACATAAGGAGTATTGACCAACCTGTACTCCAGGGTGGTGGTGGTGGTTGTTCACTGAAATACAGAACTGAGATCCCCTTAGCTGTCAAGTGGCAAAGGTGCCATTGTATTTTTACTCTCCAGCGAAACTGAGTACTCAAGGTTTGGCTTATTGTTAATTCTGTTGAACATAAAATGCTGATATTGTTCCTTTTTGGCTGAAGATACTACTGATGGCTATTGCAAACAGGCATATGGTCATTTTTTTTATTGATGGTAACTTTTCTCCTTCACAGAAGCCTGACCCCAGTACATGCTTATGTATGGGGAAT
>NW_008824986.1:5615706-5621335 GCF_000699105.1 Pygoscelis adeliae | reverse complement strand
CTGCTTTCAAGTGGACTGTATTTCTTTAGGAAGGTTTGCAGTTCAAAGACCCTTGCCTGTTTGAAACAAAGCTGTTGTTGAATTAGAAATTACACATTCATACAGTGTTCTTGTTTTCCCACATATCAGCCACACATATAATTATTGTAAATTAAAAATAATTTATTTAGATAATGGAATTGAAAATAATTTCTATGTATATGCTCACTTGTGTTCTATGTTGTATAAATCAAATGCAGTTATGTACTTCCCAGGAGCAAACGTGGCTCCATAAATAAAGGAGTCCTTTTTCTCATATTACATATCTTTGTCATTCCTAGCTAGAATTACTCGCAAGAACAATCTCTTTTAGTGTTCCCCATTTATGGCTGTTTGCTGTGCTTCTTTTAAAAAGGCTTTTGGATAATATGTTTCTTTTTGCTAGGCTTATTTGATATGTAAGTTGATGTTTTAGGCTAGTTATTTCTTGGCCTATTTTAAAATAACTTTATCAATACTTAAGTACCTGTTAAATAAAAGCATGCTTTCCTGTAGTTAACAGTCTAACATTATTTGCTGCCATAGCAATCTGATCTTTACATATTCTTGGATGATACTTTGTTAAAAGGTTTTGTCCAACAGTTGGCCGTGGTTTTGGTTTTAGTCACTATGAAGTCCTCAGATTGACATTATGCTCCTTGATTATAAAACATATCTTAAAAATGATAAGGCTTTTGTACTATGTCAGCTCAGCTTCAACAGTTAGATCTGGATGAGTGCATTAATTATTTCAGTTAATTATGAATACTCCAAAGATCACAAATTGGCAGGTAACAGGGCAAATAACATGGTTTTAAAGTAGACTTGATTTTTCTCATTGGTTCACTGACATTCCTTCCAAATTAGTGAGATTTCCATGTCACTTAGAAAGCGAGTGTTTTGGCAAAAGCTTTACGCAGGCATGAAACACATGAACAATGTTTATAAAAACTGGAATATTTTGCAAGTGCAACATGTGAGAGATATTACACAATGTTTAGTCCATAGTGCTTTACACTGATAGGTGGTAACGTCATTCTGCGTTTAGTGATAAAGAATTATGATTTTTGTATTTGTCACCCCATTACTTAAAATCTGCTCTAATTTGAAAGAGCTATAAGCCTTATCAATTATTGTGGAGTGTATTGTAGGCTGTCTTGGAGTATTTTTTTAGAGGAGTAGGGTGGTATGCTGCCTGAGTAAAGAGGCACCACTGTACTTGAGACTCTGTAAGCTTTTTGCTTTAGTACTGAATATGCATACAAAAGAAAATGTAAATACAGACTTTAAGGGCACTGTTTATGCTGGTAAATGCCCTGTTGGGATATGCTAAATGCTTGCTATGATGCTTACCATCATTTCATCATTAATCGTGAGCTGTGCCTTGCACTCATCAGCAGATGCTTAAAAATGGCAATTTGAAATACTAAGTCATGTTCGAGGTCATTTCTAAATGTGCATTCTGATGTATTAAAACTTTCTGCTACAGATTAGGTTTTGATTAACTTTCTTATTTCTCCTGTGTACAAGTTACTTTACTACTGTGTGAACACTGAAAAAGGAGTTGATACTTGACATAACAGAAGAAAAAACATATTCACATGAAGTTTTACTGAAAGGATCTGAGTTGAATAATACTGAGCAGAAATGGTAAAAAATTATTCCTGAAAACAGTATTACATTAAATCAGCTGCACTAACATCTTGCTACTTAATGTTGTTTTTGTTTGCAAAAATACATGATTTCTTGAGCGAAATCTCCCACACAGGAACTGGAGGCAGAAGTAGGCCAAATATTAGTTCCTTACTCTTCATCGTTTGTTTTTCTAGACTTTGGCAGAAATTGCACATTCTTTGTTTTAATTTTTCACTTCCTCACACTTGACATTTTATATCCTTTAAGTTTACAAGTTTCTTTCCAGTTTATTTTGCATGAACTTAAAGGGTTTTGGTATTGTATCAGCTCTTCTAAGCAGGGTTTTCTTGAGTCTTAAAAGTGGAAAAGAGGAACTTTAGTTTCAGAAATACTCAAGGTTACTAGGTAAATGAGTTGTGTAACTCAGAATTACAGTTGTCTAACCACAAAACAATGCTTTCTTGTTTACTTGTGGTCATTAATTTAGCTTAAGCATTTCCTGTGCTGTATCACAAGGTTGTGTAACTGGAGTTTTGTAGAATTTCTCTGGCTTATATATTTCTTCTAAACAATAGTTTTAGAAATAGCTTTGTGTCCATAAAAATACAAATTAGCTATCATGGGGCTAGATACTAGTCTTTGAGACTGTATACTGTAGGCAATGATTTGCTTGCGTGTGAAAAGAGAGGAGTCTTATGATTTGAGCAACATGTTTCAGGCCTGTTTGTGTAGGCAACATAACTTCAAAACAACTCTCCGCTTCCTGACTGTTTCTTAAATGCCTCGCTCAGTTTAATAAAGTTTGAATAAAAGGTTCACCAGTCCACAAAGGCTGGCTTTCAAATCTTGTTACGCATACTCATAAGTGATGTTTATTTACAATTAGTCTGATACCCATAGCAGTTTTGCGATACTTGCTTTGACTGCTCAAACCTATTAGAGGTTTCAGTCCTCTGCAGGATTGCTTCCTGAATACTGAAAAGTGCAAATGAATTTTTTTTTTTTTTTCTCTTTATATCTTGCAAGTGTAGCAGTTCAAAGGTGTTGCCAGGACTTCGCGGTCTCTTGGGAGCATTTCAGCTACCCTGTGGCAGGACCTTGCCTCTAGGGGGTGGAAATCACAAGGAGTCTTACGGTTAATTGGTCTGGCTTTCTAAAGACCCATCTGTTAAGAGGGTTGCTTGAGGGTTGCTTAAGATGTGTGCTTCCAGCATGTCTGTATTTAACTTCAAAAAGAGCTTTGGGGACCTTCTGAGGGGCAAGTCTTAATAGCATTGAGCTATTTGAATATATATCATTGTACGTTCTGCCAAATAAGATTTTGTCTTTTTTTTTAACCTTTGGGTGACTAACTTATGGTATCTTTTCTCTGACCCTCTGTAATACACAGTATGAGCTCAACTTCATAATACTTGAACTATCATGCATTCTTGGGAGGTACTTGGTTCCAAGGTGATCTGGAGCAGCTTGTATTTATAGCACCTGGGACAGTAAAGCATTAAACTGAGCAGTTCTCAATACAACAATAATGAATACATTGCTTTGCCGCTTACTTGTGTAACTTGAGATTCTGCTTTTATATGCCACCCTTACAGTTAGCTTGGCAAGAATACTGAGGTTTTCTGAAATAGTATTTAGTAAACTGAATGCAGTACGCAACTTGTTAGTTTTTTCCCCAATGAAAAAGATTTATCCTCCTGTCCTTCAGCTCTTCATTCACTGTACAGAAAATATGTTGTAGTTTTTCTTGTAGTTACTGATGAAAAATTGACTAGAAATAGTTGGTGAAAGACTGTAATTATCGTTCACCTGAAGTTCACGAGGATTTGCTACCACTCTGCAAACATTTTATAGAAGAAGATTTACTTTGAAAAATGTGTCGGTAATAAAAAGATACTCTACCAGTGTAAGTGCAGAATTTCTTGTGGAGCTGCATTTTTTTGGCACCAGGAGAAAGCCTTCTTCTGGACAACTTAGAGCAATTTTTTTCTGAATATATGTGCTATGTCTCAGTCCAGTACTGTTTATATCCATAGCGTTGCCTCAGTGAAGAAGCAGGTAGGATTTCCCAAATGGAGTAATTTAACTTAGGAGATAAAACTAATGTAATTGTTTTAATTTATTTTTGTCTAGCTCTCTAAAATTGGAATGCTTTTGCTTGTCTTAAGCTAATGCAGTCTGCATCTTCTAACATCGCATGATTTGAGCCGGTATGGATGTTAGGATCCTGGCTAAATTTTACCACTGCAATGTAAACCAGTGCAGGCTTTTATCTTACTGTAAACTGTATCTAGAAATCCTAGTTATACAACATGACATTCTTTCTTTGCTCTGTATGTGTATGTCTGTATGTTTTTATTTATATGCATATGCATAGATGTAATCATTTACTACTTTGGCAGCTGTATATAGCAGTTGTGTTTTTTAATATGGGAACTGTTCATAAGAAAAAAAAACATGTAGATGTTGAAAATATGGACATAAAACCAGCTGTGAAAATAAAACTTTTTCACCTTTACCAGAAGGGTCTAGACTTCCGTTGTGCTTTGATCTTCTTACCTAAACAATTACATCATTTTCTTAGTTTCTTAAAAGCAGAAAGATCTTGATGTTGTGAGTAAACTTTAGTTTGGCGAAGTAACTTAAATTGCTGTGTTTTTGTGCAGATACATAATTTGGATTCCTTGCCTAGCTAATGTATGGGAAAATGGGTGACAAATTAGTGCACACTTTGTGGTGATACATAGCTCTAAATTTGATGTATGGGTAAGTTTATTTCCTCTACCTCCACCCTTTGGGGAGATCCATCCCACTCTCTCTTCATTACACAACTACTTTGCAACTTTCACATTGATGTTATTTGCTCTATACTTTGCAATGCACAGAACTAATTGTATTTATTCTTGAGTGAAACAGATCAACTTGTTTTATTCAAATGTTATCTAGATTATGGTGACATCTAAGAATAAGCCAAACTGGGACAATATTTTTTCTGTCTTTAAAGCTATGAACAGTATGAATTGAGACATAGAGTGCATTGCTGTAAGTTGGGTTACATGTTAAAATGTGATTTTTACCTTCTGTGTTAAAGTACAAGGTTTTGTATTTTCTCCATTTTTTAAATTAACTAAATACTTTAATGCCTTGCCCCAGTGCTTATGCATGTACTTATTTAAATCTGTTAATATCTTATGCTTTTCTTAGCTTTTTTAACTTTTTGTCCTTTGCTACTTTATACTAGTTTATAGCCCAGTTATGCTTTTCATGAAGTATCTAAGTGGGTTTACATTTTACTGCAATGTAAACTTAGATTTCTGTTTTTACATTCAGGAGGAGGAGAAGATACAAAAAGGATCTGATTTATCAAATACTCAAAGCAACTGTTGATATCAAGTGGTCACTGCTTCAGTAGTAGTGTCAATAGTGTAACACATTATAAATTTAATCTACAAGCGTGACTCACAATCTTACCCTGAACTGGAAGTCAGTTATTCTAAATTTAACAGCCCTCTTCCAGAATTCATAGAATCATAAATAGTTTGGGTTGGAAGGGACCTCTCAAGGTCATCTAGTCCAACCCCCCTGCTGTGGGCAGGGACATCTTCAACTAGATCAGGTTGCTCAGAGCCCCGTCCAACCTGACCTGGAATGTTTCCAGGGATGGGGCATCCACCACCTCTCTGGGCAACCTGTGCCAGTGCTTCACCACCCTCAGCCTAAAAAATTTCTTCCTTAATCTAGTCTAAATCTACCCCCCTTTAGTTTAAAGCCATTCCCCCTTGTCCTGTCACAACAAGCCCTGCTAAAAAGTTTGCTGCCATCTTTTTTAGAAGCCCCCTTTAAGTACTGATAGGCTGCAATAAGGTCTCCCTGAAGCCTCCTCTTCTCTAGGCTGAACAACCCCAACTCTCTCAGCCTTTCTTCGTAGGAGAGGTGTTCCGTCCCCCTGATCATTTTCATGGCCCTCTTCTGGACC
>NW_008824986.1:5557791-5615215 GCF_000699105.1 Pygoscelis adeliae | reverse complement strand
CCTCCATCTGGACATTGAGCCGTTGACCACTACCCTCTGGATGCGACCATCTAATTAATTCCTCACCCACCGGACAGTCCACCCATCAAATCCATACCTCTGCAGTTTAGAGAGAAGGATGTTGTGGGGGACCGTGTCAAAGGCCTTACAGAGGTCCAGATAGATGACATCTGTAGCCCTTCCCGTGTCCACTCACGTAGTCACTCCATCATAGAAGGCCACTAGGTTAGTCAGGCAGGACTTGCCCTTGGTGAAGCCATGCTGGCTCTCGAATCACCTCCCTGTCCTCCATGTGCCTTAGCATAGCTTCCAGGAGGATCTGTTCCATGATCTTCTCAGGCACAGAGGTGAGACTGACTGGCCTGTAGTTCCCCGGGCCTTCCTTTTTTCTGTTTTTAAAAATGGGGGTTACGTTTCCCCTTTTCCAGTCAGTGGGAATTCCTCTATAGTCACATGCCTTACATCCTAGAATTAGAATATACTAAAAATAAGACCAAATTGGTTTTGATTAATACTTGAAATATCGATGAAGGCATTTTATGCTTCTGTATAAAATGAAATGGAATTTTATAGGCTTGTAATATATACATATTTTTGACAAGTAATAGAACTTATTTTCATGATGCCAATTATACATAGTACAATACGTACTGAATGCTTGACCCGAGTACTAAATACTTTGTAAGGAGACTGGGTATGTGAAACAAAAAGAATAAAAGGATCTGTGAACAGTATCTGGGAAAGAATTTACATCTGAGGTGATCCATCTGTTTTCAAACTGATTAACACAAAATAGAAAGAGGCAGACATTCAGAATGCTCAGATTAAGGGGAAAAAAAATGATGCTAAGCAGCTGGATGTGTGGATTCGTGAGTAAAGTCTTTTTCATATGAGGTGTTACCAGCTGTGTAGATGTGCAGAAAGAGGAGCTCAGATGCCTAGAAAAGGATTCATAGCACTTATCCTTTAAAAACTCTGAGGCTGTTGGTTTTTCTTATTCTGACAGAGACAGAAATGAAAAAGTGTTTTTTGGACAGAAAAAGGGAACTGTTTGCGTTTTGTTCTCCAAATATTTCAGTTGCATCCAGGGAGCTGGAGAGTGTGGGTTTGGCTTTTAGAAAAGGAAGAGACCTCTTAATTCCAAATGATGTTTTTTGTCCTTGTCCGTATGTATTTGCAGAATCTCATTCAGCATAATGGTTCCAGATACGCACGGTGTCTTGTTACTGTTTGAAAAGGCTTTTTTTTCCTTGTAGCTCAGTATGTAACCTGCATTGCAACAGACTTAAACTGGTTTCCTGTATAAAGCTTTGTCTTTGGCTTAATCTTGGCTTCTCTCCTGTAACTCCACATCTGTGAATGACTCATAACAAGCAGGGCCATCAGAAAAATACAGTGTACATTTTTATCCAAATCTGTAGGGTTTTTGTTTCTAATTTTTTTACAGCCTTGCTACATTCTTCCCTCCCATGTAATGAATCATACAGTATCTCTACGCATACCTGACAAGAAAAGTGGTTGTGCATTGAGAGAAAGTTGAACGCTAAACAAATAGAAAGAATATCCCCAGCCATCAATCTGCTGAGAGCAGAGCTTTTGTATTTGGCAGTTATCCTCTGTCAGCCCCTGGGGCACTTCTGATATTATGATTTTCTTTCCACCTGTAAACAGCAAGTTCTGTTAAATGGATACTCTGGCTTGGGGGCAGAGTTGGATCTGTCGGGCGCTGGCAGCAAGAGAGGTTCTGCCTGCTGAGGCACTCGAGGGCTTTTTTTGAGCCCTTACAGCATCCAGTGACTCAAGAGGGCAGCCCCACTGCAGAGCTTTTTGGAGATGTAAAGCTTGGCATTTTTCTTGCTTCTCTTACTCTTACATGAATGTTTTGACTCATTTCCAGATGTGACAGCACAGGGTAGCTCAGTCAGCTGTCCTGTCCCTTCTGGAGTGTTTATGCTGGCTAGACTGCAGGGAAGAGGAAAAATGCTAGAGCCTAAAAGATGGGTCCTTGTCTTCCATCTTTTCCTCTCACTAAATATCTTCCTAGGTGAACAACAGTTCCCAAATTCAGTATGAGTTAAGTGCATGTCAGCTCATATGCTAATAACAATAAGGGAGTCAACTGAGGTAGGCAAGATGGAAGCGTGGCGGGAATGGCTTAACCCTACTGCATTGTTTTGATCTCTTCCCTTGTGTCAGGGAGTAAGCATGTAGTAATGGAAAAGTCGTTTGCTGGCATAAATAGCTTTTCATTGCTGTGATGAGAAGTATTTTATAACAGCAGTGGGTCCTGTGGGATATTGGTGAGATTTTCCTACAGCTACCAGAGCAGACCTTCGCCAGCTGTCTCCTCCAAAACTACCTCTCTTTGGATCATGGGTCAAGGGAATTGATATTATCCTGACTGTGTTGAATGTGGGAGAGCACTCCTGCTGACTTCATGGCTGGCCACTCACTGCCTCTGTCAGTTGTGTGCCTACAAAGGATTTGGAACAAATTAATACAATGTGAAAATTGTTTCTGGCCAGCCTATCATTTTGACTACAGGTTCCCAACTTTCCTGAAAAACTGAAATGCAGAAAGGCCTGTTTGAAGGAAAGGAGACAATTAACTAACTCCTTGAATAAAATAACAAGAGCTAAACCACCTCATCTTTCCTCTCCACATCTCAGTAGAGGTGACATTTCTTGGGGTGTGACTCCACTTTGCATCTTTCTGGAGGGCAGCTTGGGCAAGGAGTGTAGGAAGACTGAGGTCACGGATGCTTTATTCTTATATATTTAAGTAGCAAAAATGTTTTATGAACATTAGAATGAATCATTCTCTTCCCTTTTTAGTACTGTATCCCATATACTCTCAAAAAACGTTTTTCTCAAAACTGGGGCGGAATACTGGGGTGAGCTACAGTGCATGAATGTACTTAATATAATGTTTTAATCAGGTTTCACTCATGCTAATAGCCATGGATCTTAATAACGCTGTCTCATAGTAATTGACAGTGTTTGATGGTTTAACTTTTTAAAAAGTGATTATCAGTAGCACAGATACAAATTCTTTCTGTCTTAAGAGAAACTAGAAATAGGTTGTTAAACTCAGCTACTACAATATTTAGATGCCGAAAAGCTGTCTTCATCCATTGTTTAAAATGGAAGAAAAATGTTGCTTATAATTAAAAAATCTGATGATAGTAATCTGGGAATCTCTTGGTGAAAAATTATCAAAAGTTAGATCTCTGTCCTTGAAAAGAAACCTCTTCACAAAGCAAAGAAAACCTCAGTTTGCCCACAGCAAGTATGTTCTCTAACTTTGTATGGTATATCTGGAACTTTAACAGTGTTTAAGTCCTGGTGGTAAAACAAGAAATAATTTAAATTATACGTTTATAAATTTAATTTATGAATACTTACAGTAATGTGCCAATTGTGCTTGTTTCAGAAAAATATTAAGTATCTTTTATGACCAGCAGCCCTCTAGTTAGGATGCCCTGTCTTGAATTCTTTCTCCCTTTGAATTCTCATCTCTTTACCGACACCCTGGCAGCTGCCTACACTTTTTGCATGGATATTCTCCTATAATTTTAACCTTTTACAATACAATTAAAGTGCTTACAATCTTGAAATGGAATCTTTGCGTTAGCTTGAGACTCTTTATGCTTTAAGGAAAATTTTAGGTGGTGGTCTTTTTTTTTAGACAAGTTGAATTTTTATTAGCTGAGGAATTTCCAGCAAGCCCTCTGCTGCTCCCAGAAACAGGGCCATTGATTTAATCTCTCAGTTGTTGAAATCAAGAATTCAGAAGGTTTTTTTGAAAAATGTAGGTTATATGGTGACTTCCAAAGAGACTCTAGTCTTTGGTTTATCAGGTTATGGTTGAGCAACTGAGTATTCTAAGGGAAAAGAGGCTTTGGTTTCAACCTAGATTTTTACAGTGAGAAATAGAAAGGGTGAGAACAGGCTATGGAAATGCTAGCATTGAACTAAAGAAGTTGGTAGAAGTTTGGTTGAAGGAAGAGGAAATTGAAAACTTCATCCAGAAACATCAGCTGGCATATCTACTATAGGAAACAGCAAAAGTCCTTGAATGCATCTGAAGGATGACGTAGGAGACTTCCAGGAATATTTTACCCAGTATGCTAAAGCACAGAGTGTAAGAAGCGACTTGCACAGTGTTGGGATAGACTGCCAGTAATCGTTTTTGCTTTTTGGCCTCTTCTTGATCTATGATTGCACTTCTACCACAGCAATCCTAATGAAGCTGCGAAGGGGCAAGTTTTTTGTTACTGGGATTTCCATATGCAAGGAAAAAGAAGTAAGGTGATAGAGATGACAGGGTGTTTGGGGCTTTAATAGTGAACAAGTGTCAATCTGAGACACTAATAGAGTAGTTTTAATCAGGTAATACAGTGCTGACAGCTAGTCAGTTTTCCTGGCTTTGTTCTTAAGAGTAGCTGGCAGGAAGCGATGCATTCACTTCATTATCTTCATTTAAAATCGTAAATCTTGTGCCATGTGCTATGCTGTGCTCCACGACACATAAGGAAGCGTTCTATAGTTGTGCGGATGAGCAAGACCCATGTGTGCCATTCAAAGGAGAGATTTCTAACAAGGAATAAGGGGCTCCCAAAGCAACCCCAACTTCACAGCCTGCTTTCAAGCTGTGACTTGGCTATAAAAATAAATAAATAAACAAACTTTCTCTGTGCAGAGACTTGGCAGACAGCTTTTTCCCTAGACATAAATTTGTTTTGCAAAATTAGAAAAATCTGTTGTTATATATCTAAAATTTATGGTTGTTATGTATCAGATTATTGGTTCTGGATAGGCTTTTATAGTTACGCAACTCTAAAAATACTGATGAGGGAGGGAAATTGACAAGGCAAGTAGCCTTCACTGTAACTCAATTCTCTTTTTCTTTTTTTTTTTTTTCTTTGCTCCCCTGATGCTATTAGTCACCAAATCCACGGAGTCCTTACAGAAACTAGAAGCAAATCTCTAGGAATATTTGTTCAAAATCAATGTCTTTTTGGTCTTTAGAGTGTATATGTTTGGGTTTTTTTCCTTGCATTCTTTCTTGGCAATGTATGCAGAGGTAGTAGAAGTAAGCATAGTTTATTTTAAGCTTTCCGTTTTTTCTCTGCATTGTTTTTCTCTTTATTCATTACAATTGATGGATGGATGAAACTTTATGAATTTTGGTTGTAGAATGGTTTTAGTTATTTGCCAACAATCTTAATTTTAATATAGTATGCAGGGGGAAAAAAAGGTTACTGAAAAGTAAATATTCTAATAAGTGAATATGCCTATATAGTATTCATAATTCTGTATCTGATAGTAAATGTGGGCCTAAGGGGAGAATGAAAAATATGAACGTCTTACCTGTCTGTGTTTACATGCACATTCAGATGACATAAGCCTTGATCCAAGAAGCCTCATCTAGCTAGCAAGTAGTCCGAAAAGAGGCCATAGATGCTGGACTTCCGGGGGCTCATAGACGCTGTATTTCAACAGCAGGGTAAAAGTATCCTATACTCAGTCTGCTTTTTTCCCAGAATTAGTTATGTCTGTCAGAAGTTATAGCACATCTGGCCTCTTTATGGATAGCTTAGTAGCTTGCGTATCAAGTTCCTTCTAACAGAAGGAGATACAGTGGAACCCACCCAAAAATGTCCAGATATTTAACAGTCTATTTATTGTCATTTACTGAGCATGCTGAAATTCTTCCAATTCTTCTTTGGCTGCTCTACCAGAGGAAGAATGCTCCCATATAAACATTTTAAGTTTGTATCATGGATATCTTTGTCTGCATTGTTTTACATTTTTTTTCTCTAACTTCTTAATAAAAGGTGACACTCTTATTTTCACCTTCAGTCCAAGAGTCCTTTTGTCACAGAATATGTAGACATTGGGTAATTTTTGTAATACTCCGGATATCATGTAGGTTCTGACTTGACAAATTTGTCAGCATGGTATATGGACAGGTATATTTTTGCTAGTTTTCTTGGTTGTTGAGTGTGCCAGTAACTTCTTAAGTATTTCGGGTTTTGTCTCCCTTTGCTCACCCCCCCTTTTGATACCTCCAGTTGACTTTGTGGCTTTACTCTGACCTGTCTATGGTGAGCATCCTCAAAACCTAAATGTTGCTTTATATATAAATTGAGAAAGTTTAAATGCCTGATTTTCATTCATTGACTCTGGAAAACTTGGTCATATTTATGGAGCCACTTGAGACCTTGAAATAGTGAGGTTAATATGTGTTACAGATTACTTCATGAAATTTATTATAATAAATAATGAAGTGAGAATAATACATAATGTTATTGAAAAGCCAATTGAAAAATAGTATTCAAGATTGTTTGTTATGCAGATTTCTTGTTTGTTTAGGTCTTGTTACTTTTCTTGCCAGATCTTTTCATTTTAGCTGAGTTGTTTCTCTGTTTAACTTCTTACTTCTAAGCTGAAAACTGGAAGTGAGACTAGCTTTGTAATTACAAGAAGAATGGATAATTGTTTTGTTTGGATTTCAACAAATTCAATTTAAGGTCAGATTTCTTCTTTAACAATGTGTGCTCTATCTTTTTGTTCCTACAGGCATATTTTCAGCAATTTGCCTTACCTCTGTGGCCATTGGGGTGGAATTCTTTATCTTGGCTTGATATAAGCAAGCTTTCAGAGTATGTATGGGTTAGTGTCTGACTTTGTGCACAGGAAAACATAATCTTTTTGTCAGGTGGTTTCTGGTTCAATGAAAAAAGTTTTTGATTGGGATGTTTTTGTGTATGATGACCAGCTTGGTAACTTCTGAGAAATAGCTCAGGCTTTCAATATGGATAACTGTCCATTTCATTTAAAAAATAATAAATAATAAACAACTCGGATACGTAGCTAGCGTGTTTCTATGACAGTTTCAGAAAAAATAAAATCTAATTAACATGAGGACAATCTCAACATAAGTGTTATGAATTTGTTCTCATGTAGTGGATAGGAAAGGTAAAGGATAATTGATTACTTACCTTCAGGTAAGTAATCTACAGTTTCTTGAAATCCTGCTAAGTTGATTTGTCTTGCTAAAATTAAAATAATATCTAGTTATCTGTCCTGTTAAAGAGTGTTTTGATGCAAGGAATGATTTTGTTTCATCATAGCTGAAACCTGAAGAGCAGAATATGCTTTTATATTCTCTTATAAATGTAGTCTTTCAATGCAGATAGAGAAAGAAGTTTTGATACTAACCAACGTAAAGGTAAATTCACAAACATATATTACATTGTTTTCAATAACAATTTCAAGGGTTTAGAAAATGAGATACAAAGCTGATGTGTGAGATCAACACAAGTTGCAATAATTCTTTTAAACGAGCCTTGACTTAATCAGTGTATCTTGGGTTGAGCTCCTGTAAAATATGGCCTGTATTGTAACAATTTTTTTCATAATTAAAATAACATTTGAAGTAAAAGTTCAAATTCATTTTTCCATGTGAACTTAGAAGAAATTACAATTGGGCTTTTTTATGATTTGGTGATTAAGTAGACAACTGGCGTACTTCATGGGTACCATAATAGTTAACACCTGTTTCAACTGTTTTATATTTGTATTGGATGGAACCTCGGCAACCCAATATATCTTGAAAAGCAAAAACCTAATATAAAATACTTCACGGTATGGAAGAAACTATAATAAACAGAGTACAGCTTAAAATATAAAATGCTTATTATGCACATTTACATAGCCTTTCGTCTGTATTTCTGAAACCAGTTGTTACCATTTTGTGTAAAAATAATCCTAGTTTTTGTGAAGGTCAGTTAAGTGATTATTCAATACCATAAAATAAATACTGTTTCTAAGAAAATAGTATTTCCTGAGTAGCAGAGGTTGGCAGAAATGAATCACTTTGTCAGTCAGAAGTCAGTACACTGTATTAATTACCATTTGGTTTGTGGCTTCTCTCAAATCTGCTTTGGGGACAGGCACCATTGGCAGAAGGGTGGAGTGGTCTCCTAAGGCGAGTAACCAGGCATGGCTTTCCAGAGCTCATCTGGAAACCTTGTCAAAGCACTGATGCTTTCCTATTTCTCATTAGAGACACTGTTAAGCAGTTGTCATTGTACACGTTTAGTTGCGTTCAAGGAGTACTTTCATTGACTTTTAGCACTTTTGCTGTAAAATGCGCTGTTGGAAAGTTAACTGTTTTTCTCCTACTCGGGTCATATTTGTGGTGCCTGGTCCTGCTGGTGGAGGAGCCTGTGGTTCTGGAGAAGACTTACAAAAAGATAATTTTGTCTGCTACTGCTTCTTGAAGCTGTGGTTGCGCACACACCTTCAGCTGGCGTGTGCCAGAGCTGCCAGCTAAGTGAGCCCCAAAGATATCCTTCCCTCTGTCCTTCCCAGCTAAGTAAGACCGGGGGGCTATTCCAGTAAATGCTACTTTTTCTACCAAGTATAAAGCTAGACCTGGTCCCCGCCGTGGCTTCACGGAAAGTGTTGCCATTGAACAAAGGAGAGCAGCACAAGGTGGAAGTGAGCGGCTAAGGCTTTTTCTTTTGGTGGCTGAAAGCGTTCTTATAAAACAAAAGTCTGTCTGTCTTCCACAAGTAACTACTTGGACTTGTCTTTTAAAAACATTCTCACAGCAGCTGAGGATAGGGGGGCTCTAGTGACCTGCATCTGTAGGAAGAAAGCTCTAAAAGTGTTTTTTATCACTATTTGAAGTGGAATTTAGCAAACCATTAAATAACTGAACTGGACTTGTTGACATAATGTTTCCTAAATTGGGATTAGTGATGGTAACTTGATAAGCGTAGGCATTGGTGTCACTTCTTAATGTTGTTTGTTACTGGTATGGTGTTTTGAAATCACTAATTCTGTCTGTAAAGTCAGAAAATGCAAAACTTTGTCTATTAAAATCTCAAAGCTTATTTCAAATTTAATGATCAGATGGGCTACATTGTGCCTTCCATGCAGCACAGGTATGGCACTGCCGGCCCCCTCTGCCTCCCACAAAAGGCTTGTTCTCTTGGGTGGTTGAGAACTTGGAAAACTACTGCTTTTTGAAGAAAGCTTGGTTTCATATTAAAATTTTAATTGATATTAGTAAGATTACTAAAATAATCTGCCAGGGTAGATCTGTCAGATGTAAATTTTGAGAGCTTCTCAATGTGGTGTTTCACAGATGAGGTTTATTTTGAGAGTTGGGGTTAATACTCTCAAGATCTGTTTAGAAAGAAGGTGCGCTTAAGCTGCAATGATCTAGCAGACTTTTTTCCTAAACACAAATTAACGCTTGTTTTTATCTTGGTTTATCTGATTTGAGGTAAACCTCAATGACTTACTAAATTGCACCTCATTGTAGTGAACACTGTAAATGGTTTCCACTTTTAATGACTTGTGCATAAATTTCATAACTCTGGAATGCTTCTCTTGCTCATTTCCCTGCAAAAGATGCTGGTTTTGTCTTGTTTGAACAAAATCGTCTTAGCCTTTCAATTATGAAAGAAATGGATAAATTTCCCTTTGTGTTTGGCTACCCTTACTGTTTTCAGAAGGGCTAGAACCGTCTTTGCCTGCTTTGGAGAGGAAGAAAGGCTTCAAGATAATTTCACGCGAATAGTAAATGTTTTGCACACATGTTGGAAACTTCCTTAAATATAAGTACTTAGTTTGGAGGTAATCATAGATTAAAATGTATGTAATTGTGGGTAGCATCCCAAAATTCATAAACTACTGATGAAATCTAATTTTTCTTAACTGTAATTTCTTCTCATAGAAATAAGGAAGCAAATTTTAGGAAGCTAGGTAAAATAAAAGAGTAAACCAAAATAACTGGTACAAAGAGTTATATCAAGAGGAGGTAGGGCAAAAGGAGGAAACAGCTGGAGAATAGCTAACTTAAAAGGAAACGTAATATGTGGCTTCGCATAGTTTGTCTTCAAAGTTTTAGGCATTTTTTTCTTTTATAGTGAAAGATACCATCCCAAGTGTAACTCAGTACTTTAAGCCACAATTCTGAGCATCTTTTTTTTTTAATTCAGCGCATGATGGAGATGGTAATGACTAGATCACCTTAATATACAAAAACTATTTTATATGAAAAATGATCAGAGGCATACCTCTTCATGGATTAAATAGTGCTGCATCATGGACATGAAGTGACAAAATACTAATATATTGCAATATGTTTTTAGATGTAGAGACCTTAAATTTCAGTGTCTTTTCCAAAAAACACCATACAGTCGTCCCTGCCTTTTCATAGATATCGTGAGACCTGACAAATGGATTATCATAAAACATATCTTACGTGCTGAAAAGCTATGATGAAACACCATATCTTTATAGTATGGTGTAACAACTAAAACCACTGATTATTAACTAAAGATGTTTTTAAAGTGCCATTTGCTCCAACTTCACTATTCTCTATACTGTTTTTTCTGTTAACCCAGTTTAGGATGTTCTCATTCCCTCTTCCTTACTTTGTGCTTGTTGGAGTCCATCTGTTGTGCCATACAGTTGTTGGTGGGGCCAAGCTGTAAATCAGGTCACCAGAATGATTCAGCTTAAAAATAAACCTACAATAAAAAGCTTGGAATTTGCTTTGTCAGCATTCTGTTTAAATGCCTGCAGAGCATCACTGCTATTATCTAAGCCACCTCTTGTTCATATTCAGTTTAGAAATCATGTATTTGCAGCTGGAACAAAATCTGTCTATTCTCAAAACTGCAACTGCAGCCTCAATCTGTCATGTTCTCATGTCCAATTTATCTCCTGTACCCTCTGATTAAAAGCACATTGGTCCCATGTTTCACTTGAAATAGTGTGGTGGTACTCATTTCCCAAAAGTGTTTCATAGCTATTCCTGAGTTAATGGAAAACTTGTAAAACAACATGCATCTGTGAAGTGGCTGCTGTCAAAAGAAAGTTGTTTTTTTCTGCTGGTATCTGTAGCTTGTAAATCTGAAAAATGGAAATCTTCCCCAATTGTTTTCTGTGCTTCCAGAAAACCTTGTTCTGGTGAAACTTCCACCAGTTTACTCTTCTCTTAGTTGCAGTTGTGGGTTTTGAGGGTGAGGAGAGCTTTGTTTTCTTCTCAGACTTGTGGAGTTGTGCAGTCTGGAATTGCTCTGCAGCAATTGAAAACTGCTTGCCAGGCTTCATTCACTGCCTCTGCTCTGACTACACTTGGGTTAAATAACATGAACTTCTTGAACTGTATTAGATAAAACGTGGTAGTGTACACTTTCTCCATGGTATTTAAGCATTGCTATTGATATTTTGAAAAGCCTATTTCAAAGGTAGTGGCATTGCTTCCTCTGGGGTAGAAAAAGTCATCTCATGCCCCTAGCCTGTATCTGCTCGGTTGCATTTGTTCTTACATTGTATTAGCTGAATTAATGTTAACTTAAGAGTTTGGGATTGCTTGTGTAATCGGGAAGAGTGGGGAGAAATAAGTACCTGAAACAGAGTTTTGAAGCCAGGGTGATGGGGTGAGCTAGAGGCTTGTCTTGTACATGAGAAATACAGAAAAATCAAAATGACAATGAGTTTCTTCAGCAATCCAGTACCATTCAGGAAACTTTTTTTGCACTTGGAGTTCCATTTGGAGGCATCCCTTTCTCCAGGGAAAAGGAAATTATCCTCTTCATAACTAACTTGACCTACTGTGTTTTGAATTGGTTGCTAGGTCTAAGGTTGCAACAGAGATAAGCGACAACATAAGCTATATGCAGTTGTATCATTTTAAGTGCAATCAGTTACATTAAATAAATATACAGTTATGGGTTTAAATACATGTGGGAGATAATCCAGGCCCTAATCCAGATCTTGCTCTTGAAATCACTGAATTATATGATCGCTTCTTGTAAGCTTCCAAGCTGTGTTCTACAATGATGTTTTGTTCTGCCATTGGGTGTTGTCCACACTGTTTTTGAAAAGTACTCTGAAGGCTCTATACTTTGTTTACAGCCTACGTGTGTTTAGTTGTTATTCACTCTTCCTTTTGTCAGCATTTCCTTTTATGTAAATACGAATGTCCCAGTGTGACCAGTACAGCCCTAGAGTACAGGGAGCATTTCAGTGTGCTGGCACGTGTTCCTCTGGCGATGCCTGTTCTCCCTGCTTATCCTCTCTGAAGCTGAGGGACTCACACTATGCTTAGCCCCTTGCACTGGGTCAGTTGGCACCGCAAGAGGTGTGTGTTGGATGTGGGGAGGAGGGTGGCGTTCTTCGTTGTCCCTTCTCCAAATAGGGTTGGTGTGAAGAGTGTTTTCTGATGGTGTTTCTCTTCATAAAGTCGATTTTTACCTTTCAGACTTTGATTTCCTAGGCTAAGAGGGTGAAGATCTCTTAGTTTTTCCCCGCTTAACAAGTGCTTCTTTGCCCACAGTTGCCAAGCCATACCAGTAGCCACGTTCAGTGCCACTTTTAGCTTCAAGTCATCTTTCTTGAACGTCGTTCTCAAATGTTCAAATGTGCTCATGCCTCTGGTTTGTACAATGGCACCATTTATAGTGGAAGTATATAGGGTTGCCTTTTGTTTTTCAGCTGCTTTGAATGTTTGGTAGAATTACATGGCAAAGTATGTGGTGTGGATAAATCTTTAGATTTACACGACCATATTTACTTTGTAACTAAAATATGTATCAGTATATTACAGCTGTAGTATGCAAATACAAACATCTGCTTGGACTCCATCCTTAGCAAGTGACTTGCAAAAGGTTGTTCTGGGTATTAGTCAGTTGTTGACAAATGTTTATTGCATGAGAAAAAATTACCTGGAGTTATAATTTCACAGTAGCATGTACTCATTGATAACTTCTATACGTAAACCTGTAAATTTTCTCCTATGTATATTTAGTAACCAGATCCTGCTTTTGTTTTACAGCTGCTGCAGAGGGCAAAGGGAAAAGTGGGGAAGACTTTTTTCAGAAGGTAAGAAAGATATTTTAATTCTACAACATCAATTGACTAGAGGAAAAATTAGGCCCATTGCTCATTCATGAGATCAACTAATTAAACGTAGTGTGCAGTTTCCACTATGTTGATCAAATCTTTTAAAAATGTTTTTGTCATTTAATGTGTCTACTAACCATCAGCTGTGCATGGAATGTGATGAGAAATATGTTCTTTTGTGTATGCTACTGTCATTCATGCACAAAACTTAATTATTCTTTAACAGAAAATGTCAAAATACGCATTATGAAAGTTTATTTTGCTTAGTAGCAGGGGCTTCATCCAAAAGATGTTGTATGGTGGTCTTAAGGTTTTTATGTCTATGGATAAATGCTACATCCTGTTATTGAAAAACTAACATGAAACTTATTGTGATATTGTTGAAAGCATAAATATTTGGTTGAGAAATGCAAAGGCCTTTTAAGAAAGAAATGCACCATCCACAGAGAGAGTCAATAAAGTTTGTGGTTAGACAGAGGCACGGAAGGACTGGAAAAAATAGTCCTGCAGCAACTAAACTACAAAGAGAAACATGGTCAAGAGTAATGACTTTGAAATTACTTTTGCAAAGCAATATTTTTTTTCAAGAATAGTGTATAAAATATTATTTAGGAGTTATGTTAATGACTGCTTATAGAATGCTAATGAAAATTATGAGCTGTTTTGTCTTGCTGTACTATAGAGAAGACTGTAAATTTTCATGCTGTATACTGAAATGCCTTGAAACTCCTTTTTGACTGGTTGTCTGTTAAGCAGGTACTTTGCCGTATTTTCCATGTTTTCTTCATATTTATAAGTGGTGCTTCTAAAAGGTCTCTTTTTAGATGTGAAAGAATACTTTATCCTGCACGTGGTTGTCAGATGCTTTGATGAAGGCTGGTGGGGAGGAGCATGTATACTGCCAAAATGTTTGTTTTAGAAAGTATTTTATGGGAGTTTCAGATTATGTTGCTCTTGACAATGAAAGTTACTTTTCTGAATGTTGTGCTTGTGCTTAACTGTCTAATATTAGTGTGCACAGAGGAGAATGTGTCAAAAATTCTTCCTTAGGATTTTATCAAAATGCATGGGTTTTTTTTACTTGCTGCAACAAAGCTAAGCCATAGTAGCATGTAATTCATTCTATATATCATTCATTTTACAACACAGTGTTTTCTCACACTTGTATAAATCTGGTCATAATTCTTGAAGCTGTAGACAAAATATTTCCTCTGTGGGACTGAGTGGCTTATATATTTATTTGACATATGTATTTGGATACTTGATTATTTACTGTAGATATGATGTACCTTACAATTATGTAGTTATTAGTGTAATAGCAAAAAATGCTGTTTTGAATTTAATAGGAAAGTGAAATGTGCTAGCACTTCAAGTATGTGAATAAGAGTACACTACTTATCCATACTGATAATAGATGTAGTGGCTATTTTGGCATTAATATATTGTCATATACATGCATAATTATATAGGCACAGTGTGGATGCTGTGATAGGCTAAAGCTGCTTCATTTTTACTGGCATTCTTCTTACAATCTCATCAACTCTATAGTTTAGATTACTGAAGTTTCTAAGTGCCTACACATGATACTACAGCTAATAAAAACAGATGGAAACTATCTTCTTTGTGAGTTTTCTTTTGTTCAAAAAAATCTTTGGACAGTTGCTCATAGCTTACTCACCGTCTCTGTCTGTGCAATTTCCTTTAATCAGGGTTAAGCTTTTTCCTTTCTCATGTGAAATGAATAAGGCAGAGTTTCTGGAGGTAAAATGAAGACTCTTTTCATGTGTTCCAGGTTGTGTAGTGAGGAAGAAAGTGATTTGCAGCATTAGAAACACATTGCAAACTAAGGTGGCAAGATACTTTCGGAAACTTAATATGAATTCAAAGCAATAGTAAATGCATTTTTTTAATAGTTTTGAAAACGAGACTTTCTTCAGGGCATTATTGGCAGGCTTTTGAGTGGAATGGGAAGGGGAAGTGCATCATTTAAGAGGCACATCAAGAACTGAGGGTGTAATTTGCATAAATAATGCCATGTATAGTATTTTCTGACAAACTCTACCCTCAGTGTGCTGAAGTTATGGTTGGGTGGAAGGGGTGTGTGAGGTGAAAGAAGTTTTCATATGAATGCTGAAATGATAGAAGTAACAAGGCAAAGATTCAAGAAGGTGATTCTATATGTCAAGACATGCAGACCAAGAGGGAGGAGAGAGGAGGCCGGTGCTGGAGGGAGTGAGACAATGCTGATTTCTTGCAGGTGGCTCTGTGAGTGGCTGCTGGGTCTTGCTTGGTGGCTGGTCAATGGGGGACAGCACTCAGTTCTTTATTAACTTGCCCTCAGGAGGAAGAGAAGTTGCTCATACGCTCTCTGAGCCAGGCTCAAAATCAGGGACTCGGCCTGGATTGTTAAGCTACATGTAGTATGCTCTAATGAATCTGTCATGCTTTTAAAGACAGTTAACTTAATACAAGGTTTTGGTGCTAAGTAGTCTTTTACTGGTCTTCAAACATGTGAGCAAGCAGTATTACTTTCGTGGATTTTCATAATCAAGCAGATGCTCAGTGGATGTGAACTGGTCCTATCAACTTTTAATTTATGAAGTTTAATAATAAGAATTTAAACGTCAAAATGCATTATTTCACTGAGCATTTTAGCAGCAACAAGCACATGTTCTGCAGTTGCTGGTGGAGTTAGAGAATAAGCCCCAATTCTTGCTGCAAGGGGCAAATTAAGCTAATATTTCTACCCTGTCATGGCGGGGAAGATCAAGTGAAGTACCCCTTCCTCTGCTCCTGAATTAAAGTGAGAAGTAGATAAATGTTTTTTTGGTAGTGTCACTTTAAAAAATCTGAAGACTTTAGCATACTTTCTTCTAATATTTCTAAGTTTTAGTACTGCTTCAAAGGGGGAAAAACCTAACATAGTCTAATGTGGATTTTTCAAAACTACTGGGAGCTGCTAATAATTTAGCAAGAAATAAGTAAATAATGTGATAGTTTTCTCTCTAGAGCTCTCTGATCTGCAGTGAACTGCAGTTCAGTGACAGGTAATCTTAAATAAACATGGATTGGTTTGCTGTTGTGTTACATACTATTTATGTAAAAGATCCTTGTGGACCTTGCTCTATATATTATTGTCCTAATTTATTCCGTGAGAGTAATACATAATATGAAGTTATTACTTGTTCTTGATCCAAAGCCCATTTTCAGTTGATGGTGAAATTTTTCCACTGAGTTCCATAACATCTGGTTCATGCCTCATAGGCAAGCAAGGCCCTTCCTAGACAAAGCCAGGACATTGTTCCAAGGAACATATAATTTATGTAGCACTATAGATATGCATGGCACTCTTATATAAAAGTGTAAGAAGGTGGTGGGTCTCTGCCCTGAAGAGTTCATAATCCAAAACAGATGAGGGTCAGCTGTGTGGACAGAGGGGAATTTAATGCATAATTTCTGTTTGCTTTTAGTTCTTGTCTCATGAAGTCTTTTCTTAAACACTCGGAAATCTTACTGCTGATGATAACCTTTCATTCTGAAATTTCTCAGGGCAAGAGTGTACATCTAGCCTTACCATGGGACTGTCAACAATATGGTGGGCGATAGGTGAAGGTTGTGGGTTTAGTAGAAGTTGGGTGGAGTTCTTGGTCTAACGTGGGACTGCACGTGCAGAAGGTAGTGACTGGAAATGATGCACACATGGTGCTCTGCCCAAGTGCTTGACTCTAGGTCAGATGTAAGCTGCTCATTTCAGTATAATTCAGTGTGTATGTGTGTTAGTCATGGGCTTTTGGAGTATTTCTGAAGGGGCTCCTCAGCTTTTCCTTTGCTGGCTTTCAGCAGTTTGTTTGCAGAATTTGGTTGTGTGGAAAGCACAATATACTACTAGCCAGCTGTAACTTGTGGGTTTTATTGTTTCTGAATGTTTGAGATTATTTAGATTTTATGGTTTTGGGTTGGGGTTTTTTGTTTTTTTTTTGTTTTTCAATCAATGAGAAATTATGTTTGTAGGAATATATTCATTTGCACAGTTGCAGATACTTAGGGGTTTTTAAGATATCACTGGATTTAGGCAAAATGTGTGTTTAAATGCTTGTGCTTCTCTTGATTGCAGACTCTCTTATTCCCTGAAAGGGATGTAATCATGCTTGGAATTGTGAAGATGCAAATGGACAAATGTTGCAACTTTGTACCAAAATCTCTTCTGTTAATTATTAGGAGCTTAGAGGTGTAAAGGAAGACTATGAGTTTTCTTTTTTCATTTTCCTTCCTGTCCTTACATGTTACATGTTTCATCTGTAGCTTCTTATTTTGTTAAATGAGTAACACCTTAAAAGATACTGAGGCCATTTTGGAAGTAATATTTGGTGAAACCGTCCTTTAAAATGAGTTACTCTTCCAGTATACATATTTGAAACAGTAGCAATAAGAGATTTAAAAACAAAACAAAAAAAATTGCAATTATTTGAAGACGTGAAAAATGGGTATATCTAATTGCATCTTTAATCACCTTTCTGTTAAATTCCTCTTCTGTATGCAGCAGTTATTAATGAATGTACATTACCTTATAGTTGTTTAGGAGGCTCTGGCAGCAAAGGCAGTAAGGAAGCTGCCTCAAGTCCTCCTTGTTTATCTAAGACAGTAAAAGAGCTTGTTTTGCAACATCCTGTATTTTCACTTGTATCTTTGAAGAATGTTTGTTAGCTTGATCTGGGGCAAACCTTGTAACTTTTGTAAAATTCTTACGTGGGAATGTATTGATAAAGTGTTTATCTATACATGAATGCTTTTGTAAGTGTAGATAGTATATACTGATAGAAATGAATTTAACTAAAAAAAGTTCTATTTTTCTGTCTGCAGTAGGTCAGGCTGAAAGTTGGTCGGTCTTCCTTTTTAATCTCTGAACATTAAACATGTAGGTAGAGCTTCAAACGTGAATGGTTTAGGGCATTTTCAGGCATAAAAAATATTAATCATTGACCTGAGACTAAGATGTCTCAGGCTGATTATTATCCATGCTCAGCAGTAACTTCTGAAGGGCTTTCCATGTGTCTTCATCCATGACTTCTCTTGAACTGCCTATTTGTAATTATAGTTTCCCTAAGGCTATACTCCCATTTCTGATGGCAACCACCCAGCTATCGGTTTCTTCCAGTGCTATTTATCTTGCTAGTGAGACATAGTGAGTTCATGGTTATTTATACATTTCATGGGTTTTGTCTCTATTTCAACCACAGGAGCAGTTTTGAACTGCAGAAACTGGTTCTACACCTTCCACTTTTTCGGGGTAGAAATCAGTATCTGCATTAGCATTAAAATAACCTCTTGATGTAGAGTTTGGCTCATAGCATGTGACAAGGATATATTAAGGCCATACGTTTCCAGAATGTGCTTGAAACACCCGGCTGTGCTAGGCTGTGATGGGAATGCTGGCATGCGCTTCTAATTTATATTGAGCTTCCTCTCATTTAGCTTCCTGGGAAGAGGAAGCGACTGCTCAGAAAGGGTGGTATGGATTAGAGAGTTGAAAGAACATCAGTGGCAGTCAACATTTGCAGGAAATCTTGAGATCGAGAGGTTTGTCTCCCTTTTGGCAAAACCACACCCAGTGGAAAGAAGGATACTGTTTAGGTTGGATCGGTTTCTCTAAAAAGGTAAATCAAGAACGCTTACTTAACTTTTTGCTTAGTTCAGGCAGAGCTAAGTGGTGGGAAGGCTTCATTCTTGTGGAAAACTGCATTTGTCACGTCTCTAGTATAGCAATCATTCTGTTAAGGGAATGGAGTAGTTACAAGGTTTTTTAATTTTTTTATTTCATCTTTAGTTTCTTCTGTGTTGCTTCTGATATAACGGGGACAATCTTGAGAGTTTACCTATGGACTAGGTAAACTAGGTAAACATTTTCATAGCCCATGAAAATGCTCTCTGGGCCTAATCCTTGAAGTGCCCACTGCAAGTAGAAGTCTTAAAACAGCAACTGTCCTTGCTGAGTTGCTTGTGAATAATTCCCTTGGCCGGAAACAGCGGGGGTTTTGATCCCGTAGTATTACACTGAGTGACTCTCTACATCACTGCTTGCAGCTCGGTCTGAGTTTCAAGTGAATTAGAGTTTTAGTTGATGATGATGAAATGCCATTTTATGCCACCTTATTGCTATACTTAACATTTTGTGCAAGATCTCTTGCATTATAAAGCAACAGAGAAGGAGCAATTTGTCACCACGGGCTCGATTGAGATGCTTAATCCTTTTCACTCCGAAAGTTAAATCCTCTCTTAAAATAGAGGAGGGATTTTGGTTCTCAGAAATGCTTGTACTCTTCTTTTCCTCTGGAAAAAAAATTAAGAAAGAGGAGGTGAGTATGAGAAAGATACAAATTAATAATATACACTGGGTTCCTGATTTGTAGGGAGGAGACTTGCTGCCTTTGCTTTTGGAGAGAAGAGTTGGCTGCATATCGGTGTTTCTAACAATGTGCTGTGGGGGCTTCATTGTTAAGTAATATTTTTTTTTAGATAAATTTCCCCTTTTTTCTATTACTTGTGTAGAATTCATTAATGCTGTACACACAGATACACTTATAGATTTTTTTTTGCATGTGTAGATAAACCCTCTACATTTTTGACTATACTTACTTTTATTTTAAATAAATGACTGAATAATTACCTGTGACCTTTGATTAATATTTCCATTGAGGGTGAACAAAACATTCAAGTCAAGTAAAGGAAGGACTTTAATGTTTCTCCATACGTAAGGGCATCTGATGGATAGAGTTTTCTTCTCACAACTTTATTTGCTGTATTTATAAATTAAGTACAAAGTTCTGTAAATGTTATTGTTGCAGAAGGTTCATTTAGTGCAGTTTTTGGAGTCAGCAACAATACTGCAATATTTGCTTGCTTAAACAAGACCCTTGTTTTAAGAATGTTCTTTCCCAGTTCATTTCAGGTAAAGCAAAGGTTAAAAAAGATGCAGTGTGTGTGTGCATGCATGTGTTCTCTTCCCTTCTAAGCTAAAAATGCCTTAATGGAAAAGGAAACAATATAAATTCCAAAGCCATATCCACATAGGTAGCTTCCCCATTTCTCTCTTTACTGGTTTAGAGCTTTTATTTATAGCCTGAAAGTTTGAGTTGTAAAGCTGATGTTGTTTACACTGCTGCCTTTATTGCTTTTACGTATAATAGGTTAATTAGTTTTTTTGAAGTATTATCAGCTGATACCCATTTATCAAAACTGTGAATAAATGAATACATTGCTTATGATGTTAATCTTGTCCTTTAATTTTAGCTTCAGAATTAATTAATATTAATTCTTGATAAAGTCATTAGGAATAGCAGGGAGTATCTGGTGAAGATGGTAAGTTTATTTAGAGTTAATCTGCGCTAGGATATAGTCCTTGACAACAAACAGCCTGCTTGCTTGTTTGTGGAAGTCTCAAAGTCTGTACATGCAGACCACAAAATTATTGGTCATGAGAAGTTGGAGAAAAGCATGTTAATATTTTGCTTAGTTTGACATGAAACTGTGTAGAAGTATGTGAATGGGAAACAGGCATGTTTTCCTTCTGTTGCCTTTTCATTCCTGAATCTAGATTAGTTGGAAAACTCAGACACACTTTAATTTTTTTGGATAAAGTTATTTTGGCATTTAATAAAGTTCACTTAAAATAAAAATCAGTTTAACAAAGATGAACAAATTAGTATCTGAAGATCAAATTCCTGCAGTATTGAAACAAATGACTTGCAGTGGAAGCATGGAAAAAAAGTATGGCGGTATTGAACCTGATCCATACAGGTTATCCCATATCATAGTCTCTAAAATAATTTAAATATTACCCTTTTCAAAGACAGGTGAAAGTGGGGGAGAAGGACTAGCCAAGTAGTCACATACAGATACTTTTCTAAAAATGTTTGGGGTTTCTGACAGTTGGAATATAAAATTGGAAAAATCAGGTACCCCTACCCTACAAGACACACGTGCACTCATGTCCTTGGACTTGGGAAGGCACTTTTTTCGTACTGCTCCTTCCTGTACAGAAACTTACACAACTGGGGCTCGATCATTGTCTTCCCTATGCATCATTTTGTTCTGTATTTTTAAGTAGTTTACAGCTACTTGTAAACTATTAATATTGGCAATCTAAATTAAGAACAAACTTACTAAAGTGTTTTCTGTGTCACTGTGCTGCCACTCTGCATAGGAGATGGCTTTTCTGCCACACAGGAGCACAAACTACAAACTCTAAATAGTGTTTTAGTCTGGAACACGTAGGTGCCTCGGGGCCATGTGCTACTGCTCCTGCTCAGAATTAGCCCCTCTCCCTTACCTGCAGAAAGGTAGCGTTAATAGCGTGGAGTCGGACACACCATACTGCCTTCTTTTTAGAGTAGTAGCTGTAATATAAACAGTGAATTCTAGTTTTGGATTTCATATGTAGACCACCTTAGGGGAAAAAAACCCACAACTGAGCTTGGGATAGGAATCCATTGCTATACCCCAAATGTAGGCCAGGCTTGCGAAAGAGCTACATATTTGCACCTAGCTTTGGGCTAAGTTTTGTCATCTCTGCTTTTTTAACTTCTTACGTGCCCCGTATTTCCTCACGAAAACCAGTAGTCCCTAATGGTGTACCATTGATGTGTTCTGGCTCTGGCATCTCAAGTGCTTACTCTGGCCTCATCAGTTTGAGAGGCTGAATTCACACTGTCAGTTCCTGAGTAACTTTACACAATTCCTTTTTGTCTTGTTCTTCCTTCCCATCCTTGTTCTTCCCCTGGTTTCTCCTCCCCCCAACCCAAAAAACAACAAACCATTAAATATAATACTCTTTCTGGTTCCAGCTACATCTATTGCTCTGTTCTTGCTGCCAAAACTCATGTTCAGGGATTAGTCATCCTCTCAGATACTGCTGCTTCACCACTTTGCCGTTAGAAGAAGAAATAAGGATCAGCCCATGTAGAATTTTACTTGTCTACTGTGACTCTTCAGCTCAGATCTTCTCCTGCTTATATAGAAATATACACATTTTTTATTTTTCATGCAAATGATATTCCATGTTTCAATTAAACTGTAAGAGTAAACTTGTTTATATTGCTCTAAATGCATGCATACTGAGGGAGACACACTAACTTTAATAAAACTTCTCTGAAAGGAGAAGATGCAAGATGAACATTTTATGTCTGTGAAACTGGCAAAATTTGTGTGTGTGTTTTTACTAGGCATCCTGAGGTCTTATTTTAAAATTGTCACATGTCACCATTTGGTTAATACTGAATTAGATTGCACATGTAATGGTTTAATTTTCTAAAATGAAATGCTCATTTGAATGTTAAAAACTTTTAACTGCAATACTGAATTTTGGCTTTTGTGAGAGTTAGTAAATTGGATAACTAATCCCTTTGTCCTGGTACTCTTGCCTTGTTAATTATAAGTAGATTTTGCATCAAAACTGTGACCGTGTTTATGTTGAACTTATTTTGTCTGTGTGTGTTTCTTCTTTGAAAGAAAAATGTTTTTGTTGCAAAAATTAAAATAAAATTGCTGATCAACTGGAACTTCAAACTTTTAAATATTCTGTGCAGAGCCCCAGCTTTCATTATGGTTCTTAAAGCTGTATTTGGAATGCAAGCTTACGCTTTTCATGTTCAGCTTGATTTAGAAATAGTTGTTGAGTTGCCTGTTCACTTTTTCTGGCTTTTTGGTTGAGTTGAAGCAGTTGGAGCACTTGATTTATGAAAACTGGACATTTTAGCAGAAAGTGTTGATATTAAATGCAGCTTCTGTGCATTTGCAAATGATGGTGGGTAAGGACCTGTATCTGTCTTAAAGTGAGTATTTGTGTCTCTACTAACAAGCCATTTTACAGATGTTGCTGAGATTAAGACAGTACTACATGTCAGTTTTATATTAACCAATTTCATTACTTAAAGATTGTTCTAGGTGTAAAGGAAAATTAACAGGCACAAAATGAGGACGATGTTTATCTTGTGGTAAGATAAATGTGATCAGACCACTCTGATAACTGAAAATACTATGAGAGATAACTACTGAATTAATTTTGTATCCTGAAGAATATTTTGGGTAATATTTGGAAAAACAAATGCTTAAAAATCTGTATCAGATGATGGATGACAGTTAGTAAAGTTCCATCATGTTTTGGTCTCCTTTTTATAAGAAACCTGGCCTTGGAGTGGTTTTGATACTTAAAAAAAGAATCTGACTTGTTACAGCCTTTGTTTTTTAAAGCTCACTACATCGTTCAAAACCATACTTACAAAGCTTTCGCAGTTATTTCATCTTAAGGTTATTCAACCAGCATTGTGTTTTAACCTCACTGCTTAAGTATTTTCCATTTTATCCTTTAAACAGTGTGCTCCCTGTGAATAATTAAGCAATTAAAATGTACCTGTAGAAGAGCAAAAAGATATGTGGTAGGGTTCAGGAATCAGTTGTGCTGGGAGAAGTCAGGGTGGGTGTTGATGGCAGGAATCTTTCCTTCTACCTGCAGAGCTTAGTAGAATATCAATATAATGCTTGGCTTGCTTTCTGCACCCACAACAGCAACTGCTTGGCTGTTTTGGATCTGCAAAAAGAGTGTTAGTTTTTATGACAGTAAAACTATCTTCCCATTAATACTCCATGTTTATGGAGAAACATATTTGTCAAGTTTTGAAAGGTCATTACCATGGTACTACTTTCTATTTTACTATTGGTATTCCCAGATTTCATTTTTTCTATGCTGTCTTGCACAGTAACTTTCATCTTTGTCTTCTGTAAAATTGATGGAACAAATTTTCTTGAGTATCGTGGAAAAATGGTTCTCAGAAAACAGTCCAATTAAAAATGGGGATGGATACAGTGATGTAACAAAACAATCAGTCACCTTTCCTTCAGCAGCTGTGTATGAAATATTTCTTGGGTTATGAGTTATCCTCCATAAATTTATCAATCTGTGGTAATCCATAAAGAATTGCTGTGTTTTCTTTAACCTGATAGAGATTCAACTTCAAAACAAGATTACCAAATGCCTACTTACAGAATTTCTATTAGCATGACCTTTATGTAAATAATACTTTTTCTAATCCTCTGTGTCCTCGTCCTAACCTCACACATGGGGTTTTCTCCTCTGCAGCAATTTTTAACTGTACGCATTTACACTGGGAAGCACTTGTTTCTTAGTAATACATGTTGGGGGTTGCTTCTGGCTCCAAGCACTTCGTAGTTCTTATGTCAGTGGAGAAAGGGATATTTATTGATGTTTTCTCAAAATGGAGATTAGGAGCCATCTTGAACTTGCAGATGCAATTGGCTCTGAAGTTCTAGATGGTCATGTTGCCAATAATAATTCTCTAGAGGTGCCCTTATACTTGCTGCTCTGAGGTGTGCTCACGAAATATAAATGAACAGAGTCTGTCCTGCATTTTTAGTCTCTCCCCAATGTCTGCTTGATGCAGAACTTGATCCTTGCAAAATTTTTTTTTTGGGGGGGGGAGGGCTGCTGATGCAGCTCAGCCATCTATATTTTGTCTCATACTTCATTGCATTTTTGTTCTTTTTCTAATTCACAGTCGTTTTCCCCCTCTTTCCCTGTTTGCTTTTTCCCTTGACTTGTTACATAAGCATTGCATCAAACTTTTTTAAATTTTAAACTCCGTACTGCTTGGAAAAATCGCAGCTTATTTGATCATACCTGTTTGTCTTGCTGGCAGATGATTTTATACTAAGAAATGCTCTTTCTGTGAGATGTGTAAACGCAGGGTTGAGAATGACATGAAGAACGACTCTAAAGATAATTCAGAATATAATTTGGGCCCTGTCTTGATTGTATGCTTTGTGGTAATTTTTTTTGGTCTGCACATAGAGGCAGTTTCTGAGTAAAAACCAAGATATAGAAGGATATAATTTTTTCCTTATAGTGTCTTTTTGGTGTGTGGTTTTTTGGTTGTGGTTTTTTTTTTTTTTGCTTTGTCACTTAACTTGCTGAAGGAGAAAGACCTGCCCCCAGTTACCCCAGAGGGAACTGGATCACATTTAGAAGGGTTAATTAAGTTAGAAGAATCACTGCTTGGTTCCCTCCCCTGCTTCTCATCCACCTCTCTGTTTTATTCTGCCTCAGAGACAAGAATGATTTTTGTTTTCATGGATATGATCACCTGTAGTTATTCAGCTTAATTTTCTTTTGTATAATTTACCTAACTAGTCTGCTTCAGCCATTTTTACAGTCAACTTTTGTAAGAAGTAACTTTGCCTCCAGCCTTGAGAATGCAAGAGGTAGCTCCCCTTGTTAGGGAAAGGATTTTTGAAACTTATTTCTTGATGCCAAATTAAAGTGGAGGTTAGTTGCTTGCGTTGTCTCTGCTTACTGAAATTTTAGGTCCTTGCTTACAGTGTATTCTGGATTTTATTGGAGTGTTGTGTTGGTTTTTTTTAAGCTAAATATTTCATGCAGGATGTTCAGCTTTGAGCTTTTGTCATCAGACACTCGGACAGGATTTGCAGTCTGCTTACATGAAATGGAGTGTAATCTCTGAAATATTCCAAGTGGCAAAGATGTTAGGTGCTCTCTGAAGATTTGCATTGTTTGATAGTTGAAAATAAGCTACCGCTGCAGTACTTCTTATATTTAAATGTCTAGTGCCATTGATTAGTTGATCTAAACCTAGGTGTTTCTGTTTGTTTTTAACCTGCACAGAGGAAAACCTAGGAAAATTCTTCAAACACAAAAACTCAGCTGTTCAAAACATGACATGGACAGATAAATAGAAACACCAGTGGGCATACAATTTCATTGCTTTCTAGGGGTTTTAATAGCATGAAAAATTCAGGGTATCTACAAGACCTAGTATTGTTTATTTAAAACATTCTTTTTTCTTAAATATAGATTAAAATAAACATGTATCTGTTCTAAAAATATAACTTAAATGTGTTTACGTGGTTTTTAACATCTATGCTTATTCATTGTCTGAGTACTCTACATGTTAAAATGGTGTATATATCTCCTATTGTATTAAGCAAACTTAAACTGAAGGAAGCTGATTCCTCACACTGAGAGAGGGTTTTTCCATTGATGAAATAGCAAGCTGGCTTTTTTTGGCAGTTACGCTTGCAGTTTTAAGAGTTACTTTTGTCATTTCAGTTGGAATGAGCTCGTTGAGCTAAAGTTGAGAAAACCAATTGCAGAAACCCACTGGCAGATGTAGGTTCCTCTCCTACTCTTTTTTTTCCCTTTCATTGTGAATAAGAATGGAGACAGAAATGGCCAAGATGCACGAATCCCAAAGGTGGGAAGATCAGAATAGATAACTTTGTAACAACATTAACTATAAAGAATACTACTGTCATTTAATGTGTCTGTTTTAAATGAAGAAAGGTCTTTTTGATAGGTTGTTCTTTTTCATCTACTGCCTGTAAAATAGTTCCTTTGAATTCTGAAATGCTCGGGGGCTTTTGGGGAGTTTTGGTTGGTTGGTTTTTTTGCATTCAGGACATTCCAGTTTCCATCTAAAATCAGCTAAACAAAAATTACAATGTAAGGAAAAATAACTTCTTACTGTCTTAATGTAAAAACTCCCCGAAGTACTTAAACTATACATTTTTCAAGCTGGAATACAAGGAAGCCAAAAGCTTTTCCTCCAGCTGCCTTACAGCTAGAGGGCTTTTTTTCCATGAAGGCCCAATGATTTGCAACTAGAGCCAGTTTTTTCAGGGTCAGGGCACAGTCTTATTTGTTTTGTTGGTATCGTCCAGTATCTTGTGTCATCTTCTGTATGTTCTCCACTGAGAATAGCTTACATAGTTTTGCTATGTAAACACCACAATTTCTCTTGGGGAAAGGAGAGGAAGGGAAGATGTAGATAAATTATTTCTTAGGGTTTCTAGCATTTTGAGAAACAGCAGCATGAGATTATTTACTGTGTGATTAAATCTTGCTGCCAAATGTGCCTGCCCCTTCTTTCGGTCAGTTGATCCTTCAAGGTGAGGAGAGTACTGATTAGTATAAACCCTATCACTTATTTTATGTGAAAAGAAGGGAAGCCTAAGTAGAGGTGCTGTTCTGCAGTCTAGGTGATCATGAACTCCGATTCGCTCATCCCTAGGCTGAATTTCCTCAAAATGTTTTGTAACTAAAGTATTTATACAATTAAAATACATGTATATATCGTGCTCACTTGTAAAGTGAGTTCTGTTTTCTGTTTTGTTCATTTGAGAGCAGTACTGCTGTTTTCAGGGTATGTGGCATAACACTGAGTTTTCACTAATAAAAATGTTCCATTGCAACATGCAGTTGAGGGTTTTATGAAGTTATTCCAAATTTGTTTCAGGAAAAAAAAAAAAAATCCTGGCACTTAAAACAGCCTGGGTTAGAATGGTAAAACAGAACTAAGAGTTGATGCAGCAGTGATCTACGCTATGCAGAATTTTACTGTCATAGAGTTTTCAGCATCATGTTTACCTTCAAGTTTAACAGCTATAGTAAAAACTCAGTTTCTTGTTTTCTAGAGCTTTGTGACACTCCTGCTGTTACAATAAATACAATACATAAATAATAAAATAGTTAAAAAAGCAAGCAGTATAGTTTAAACTCTTCTTAAGGGTTCCTATGAAAGCCCTGATTTCTCAGGCTTTAAACCAGAAGTTACTTCCCCTTGCAAACCTTTTTAGGCAGTTAAAATTCTCAAATTGTTTTCCAGGCAACATAAATTATTTTCACTGGTGGAAAAAAAAGTGCTGCAGCGAAAACTATTTTATTTTTTTCCTATATAATATGGGGTTTTCAAAATTGTGGAAAAGATTATTATAGCAATCAGCTTGGAATTTATGATAAAGTTTACTGCTTGGAGTTGAAAGCCAGCACATACTCTGAGCATTTTTATACTTCAATAAATGCACTTAATTTAAATGCATCCAGACTTACTTTTTTTTTTGCCTAACTGCCTAAGACAGGAGATAAACTTTGTCTTTGTAGCAACCAAACTGAGTCGTCTTTTTGGTCTAATGTGGTAATTTCTAGCATTGCATTCTCCAAAGAGCTTAAGGATATTAGGTGGCCAAATCTCAGTGGCTGGCAGTCAGACTTCTTTTCCTTTGAAGATCTCATATGTGTCTTTCTCGTATGTCCCCAGAATGTGTGCGTCTCTGAAGTTGCGGGCTTTCATTTTGTTTTGGTTTAGCATGAGAAATGGGGAGGATTTAATTTCTTTAAGACAAAAGTCTCCAAAAATTATTGAGAGGGTAAAGGACTAGTGGGATGTAACCCTTGTCTTGAATGACATTCATCCACTCCTCTTCTTTCTCCTCTCTTGTGGTTCCTTTTATGTTGGATCAGTCCTGCACCGTTCTTTGTTTTAGCATCTCCATTCTCCTTTTAGCTAATGCCTTCCTATCTTCTGTGTATTTCATCACCTGTTGCACAATTAAGAATAATCTTTGCCCAAAGCCCTCTACCAGGCACAAGTGAATTCTTTGAAATAGCTTTTTTCACATCTGGATTGGAAAATTGTGAAAAGTATGTGTATGTTGCTGATAGAATTTCACCCTCCTGGAAATGTCTTATTTCAGCTGTAACTTATTACCCAATAGTTGCTGAAACCAAAAATACAGTATAATGAAGTCTGGCTGACACTTTCAGTTTTTCCACATGGTGTACTAATCTGGAAGTTGTGGTGTCCTAGGGATTTGGATGTAGAAGATAAGAATTAAGAATTGTTTGAGAAGTCTGCCTTAGTTCTGAATTATACTATTATGGAAAATTTATTGGTATTGTAGCTGTTTTCTTAATGCATTCATTCTCTTCTTGGAAGTGGCTTTGTTAATTATTTTTGAATTTTAATTTTTTTATTATTGCTTATGCTTGTTGCAGATGACTAGAAGTACTAAAATGTACTGCTTTGTTTAATTCCCCCCCACCCCCACTAATTTTGGTGAGTTTACTTTTTTGGATAGTGTCCGATTTTTGTGTATTGTAATTCTCATTTGTATTGGCAAGCAAAAGAGGACTTTTTTTTTAGTCCTTCTGTGGAAATTGAACAAATATTCATTATACAGGAGGAACCAGACCCTGAGAGTTGCCGTCTGAAAAGTTTTCTCCTTTCCCTTTCCTACGTCTTTCCTACTTACAGCAATCAAGTATTCTTTCAGTTCTTCTGATTGAGGTTTTTTTCTAGTTTACAGCCTAAGTTTACAGTGAGCATTTGTTTACTTGTTACTATTATATGTATTAAATAATCTCCTTAATACTTATTACCCCCCTTTTGGCAAAAGTATTTTTACATAGACTCACTAACTAAAATAGTATGACCCAGCAGATCAAGGGAAGTGATTATTCCTGTCTGCTCAGTTACTGTGAGGCTGCATATGGAGTACTTTGTCCAGTTATGTCCCTCTCAGCCCAAGAAAGATCCTGACAAGCGGGAGTGACTCCAGCAAATGATCACCAGGTTGATCAGGGGCCTGGAGCAGTTGATGTACAAAGAGAAGCTGAGAGCAGGATTTGTTCAGCATGGAGGAGGAGAGGTAAAAGAGGGATCTAATAGCAGTTTTCAGCTACCCTATGGGTGGTTAGAAGGTATATTGAGTCAGGCTCATCCTAAAAGTGAGTGGGTAACAACGGCCAAAGGTTGAGCAAACGAAAAATCAACCAGATATGAGAAAATAATTTCTCAGTAAAAGTGACCACACACTGGAATAAGTGTGCAGAGAGGCTGTGGAATCTCCTTGCTTGGAGGTAATGAGAGCTTCATGGGCAAGGCCCTGAGAGGAACCTGACCTAACTTTGCAGTTGGCCCTGCTGTAAGCGTGAGGTTGGACTTAAATGACTTCCAGAGGTCCCTTTCTTCCAAACTTGTTCTGTGATTCTAGGACCCCTTCTAATTAACATTATTCAAGCTGAGCAAACTGATCGCTTTTAATCTCTTTTAGAATAAGCTACTGAAATTTTCAATAAGCTACTGAAATTTTCAAAGGAACGAGGACCCTTTTGCCTGTTGCTGTACAAAATCTTGTCCATGTGTGAGCAGAACTGGACAACTTGTTCCAGGTGAAAATTCATCTGGGCCTTCTGTAATCAACACTTCTATTAAAATGCCTTGTCTGATGCAGCCTAGCATGATATTTGTTTAATAGATGCATTTCCTTGGCATCCTACAACCATCTAGATGCGTTTTCTTGGCATCCTACAACCATCTTGTCATGGACTAATATGGGCAGATCTTTCTCGTTTCTTCAGGTCCTCATAATGATGAGATACTCTCTTCTTACTCATGATGATCAGATAGTCTCATCTCTCAAGTGTGATGAGAGGTATGACCTCATCATACTTATTGATGAGATCTCAATATAAAAGAGAAGTTCTTTAGTCTCAGTAGACAGGCCCAGCATTTCCTAGAACTGCATTTCAATTCATATATATGAAGTCTTTCGTGTCATTCAGTTCCTTCTCCTGTATTACTTCTAAATGTGTTAGTGATGCACTGTAACTCTGTGCCAGTATTAAATTTCAGTATAATAGGCCTATGGCTAGTGGAGTTACTCACTAAAACAAAGGCGGCAACAGAACGAGAGTACATGGAGCCAAATGACTACATGGATTTCAAAGTATAAGTGTGAGTGTGTGTCTTGAAGTCTGGGTAGGCTTACAATGAAAAGTTGTTTTCAGGTAAAGGTGAGGCAAAAAAACCCCACAACCTGTGAAGGCAAACAGATGTATCTTGACTTATGGAGACTCAAAAGGACTTGATTTAAATTTGATAGGCTTTACTTAGAAGCCATTTTAAGATAACTAAATAAATATTTTTATTGAATCGTAAAGCTTTGAAATTCCCTCTGAGATGGACCTAGAGTATGCTGTAGCTAGTCGTGGTCATTTGAACTTCATGGAAAAAGTTGAGCATCTTGATTTTCTCTTTGGTTTTCTTTTGAATTATCAGAACTCAGCTCCACCTATCACCAGACAAAAGTACTTCTCAAGAAAACCAGAAAAATAGTTAATGACTTGTGCTATTTATTAGTAATCATAGTCAAAAGATTTAAAAATGGTAAACGTAATCTTTTCCAAAAATGAACTTTTGACTTTGTAGGAGAACAATAAAAACTTATTTTTTCATAAATGCTTTCTTTTTAACAGATTATGGAAGAAACAAATACACAGATTGCTTGGCCATCAAAGTTGAAGATTGGAGCAAAATCAAAAAAAGGTATTTTGTTTTGTTCTTTTTATGGGGTGGAATTAGTTGTTAGAGTAGTAAAACCACAGAATAAACAGTTCTGTCTTTAGAGTCACCACATCAATACTGGACACATGAAATATTTTCATTTCAGTCTACTGTTTTTGTAAGAATTTCTTGTTGAAGTTGTCTCAGCTTGATATAGGTATTTGACATACAAACCTATTTTAAGTAGCTTGCACTTCTGCAAATACTTTATTATCAATACTGTTGTACTTACTGTCTTTAGCATGTGTGCTTTCTTCTGTATAATTATACATCTAATCTGAACAGCTTGTTTATTTTACAGCAGCCAAAGCCAGTTAGTCTTTCTGGTAACATTGTAGTTTAGTGGATGTTCTGTGGAGTTTTTTTGTTTGTTTTTATAGACTACAAATATGTGTGTTGGTCAAGCCCAGTTAGAACAATATATACTCATTGTGTCCCTGACAGAGGGAGTCTGCATGCTTTTTTGGTTTCTTTAAGAAACCTAAGTAGAGCTGTCTCTTAGGAATGGCCAGTATTATGTGTTTTAAATTATGCTTCTTTTGGAAGTACAGCCTATTAATATGAACCGAGTATACAATCTAGAACATCCTTTTTGAAATAAGCCTTCTAGTTCTGTTTTTAAAGAATCATAGCTGTGACTGAATGAAAGTAACACTTAATTCCTCTTCTGCAGGAAAAATGAAATTGGGAGTGATTTTTAACATTGCATGTATTTCTGTTCAGGCTGATATATATTAAAAACCAAGAAAGTGGAGTTCAAATAATTTCTCTGCGTTATATTTAGGATGTATAGGTGGAGATGTGGGCTAACCTTTGTAAATGAAGAAGGTCTCGTGGGAAGAAAAATAATCTCTTTAGAAAGGTACATGATTAGTAACACTTTTATGGTGTAAAGTGAGATTCAGTCTCTGAGGTGCTTTCCCACATGGTATTGAAGTACAAATTGATTTAATTTTTTTTTTTTTGCCCACTTGCATGGAAAAAGAATCTCACTTCAGAGGGGAAAAATGGGAAAGGAATTCAGACTGGAAAAAACGCAGGTGTCGTGTATGTATATATTCATATGTGGAACTAATGTTTATAGTAATGTGAGAGTGACAACGTCTCTGGGTAAACCTGTGCTCTACCTGTGTTCTTCTGCATACTTTCTGCCTGAGGTGCTATGAATTGATACACGGCTAAAGCTCCTCAGGAAACTGAGGCAGGAGAGTTTGTTTTTCTTTTGAGGGGAGAAAAGAACAAATAAAGCAGTACTTGCACTTGTTTTCTTGTCAGTTAAATGAGCCTAGTTCTGAAGACGAAAAGCATGGATGAAAGGCCATGAAAAGAGGGGTAAGAGGTGGCTGGCTGGGATTCTGGATTGGTACTTAGAGGTGCAGCTTTATATGTAGATTAATTTAACCTCTTCATTAGTGATCTCAAAGAAAAGATAATAGATTTGTGGTGAAGCTCTATCAGTATATGGAATGAATTTGAATACCAGGGGAAATAAAACAGCTAAAAGTTTTATAAGCTGATAATAAAACTAAAAATTGATGGGAGGGAACGCATAATACAGCTGGGCATACTGAGTGCATCTGCAGTGGGAATGATTATCCTGGAAAGTCTTTATGCCAAAAGAAACTTTAGATAGTGATGGGCTTCAAACTCGGCATTTTAGCAACATGCTATACTATTAAAAAAATGTTTCAAATGCCTGTGGACTGCAGGATGGCTCTACAGTTAAGACTTTTACTCTCTTGCTAGCGTTGCTCTGGGAAGTTGTGTGTGTATATACACCTAAGATAGTAAATTACAATATGTGTACAAAGAACCCCTTAACCTAGAGGTTCCTATTTCTTGTGAAATAAAAGTGTAGTTTATATATTCTGTTTACACTTGGTATCAATTGTTTGCAATTCTGTAACTTTCCATTTGCAGCTACAGCAGCTGTTTATATAGGGAAAATATTCTAAGTGTTTAACATACTCTAGCTTCACTTAATGACATTTTGTGATTGAGAGGAGAGTCTGCAACAAATAACTGTCCGGCTCTCCGGGGACTTGAACTCAGAACAAGCTATCTTTCCCCGTCTCCTTGGCTGGGAACCAAGTGCCTGATAAGCAGCCATTCAGTGAGGGAGAAGCAGTTATGCGTGGACAGTCTTGTACCCCAGCCATACACCGTACCCTATCATAATCAAGTGTACCAAATTTTTCACATAATTTTCCAGTATAATTTGCCTGCAGTTTTCAGTAGCATCACATTCTGTGGTTGTATGTTGTGGCCTTTGGTCATTCACAGCTTTCCTCCCAAAATAGGGGAAAAACAATCATTAGGAAGACATCTCTAGCTGTGTTATTTCTATCATCTTGTTCAGTCTATCATGAAACATTTAGGGCTTAATGTAGTGTTCTTCTCACTGCTGTTGTCAGTTTTTAATTCAAGATTGTTAATAACAAATTAATAAGGACAGAGTACGTATTTTCTTTCTAATTACAACACATAGGTATTGCAATTTGCAGACAAAGTGTGCATAATAAGGTTCAGCAAGGTTTTAAGATTAAGTTCTGTACAAGACCCAGAATCTTTTTCTGATCTTGTGGAAAAAATTACTGTGATGAAGCTGAAGTGCTAAGAGTAGATGACCTGCAAGTTGCTAAATTGTTTCTTTTCTGTGTTATGCTGATTACAGCTTTTAAATTGATGATTGACACTCAATATGTAGTTTTTTGCATAATGGTGATTCATTAACTCAAACTTGATAAATATTTCCAGAAAACTTTGAACTGCAAAATGCTAATGCCTGGTTTTAGCATTATGCAGAATTTAAACAATTTGTTAAGCAAAATTTCTTTTATACTATGAAACTGCTAAAATAGCTCTTTGCAAAGGCTAGAACTCAAAAATCAATTATCAACTCTCAACAGTTTCATAAAGAGCACAACAGGAATTTCCTGGCTTTAATGAGCACCAGATGCTGCAGTCTTGCTCTAGTGATGAGGAGCGATGAGGGTTAAAGTATTTTGTAATACATGTTTAGAAAACACACAAACATATAAATCTTGCAGTAGCATCTTTAAGCAAGCCATTTGTTCACGTTGACAAAGAGATCCCATAACATTAAGGCTTCAGAGGGGGAAGTGAAACAATTTAAAGCACTTCTGTAATGACTGATTCCTGTCCAGCAGTAATGAAACGATCAGCACTGGCATGGTCTGCTCTGCTTTGCATGGGTGCTGAATTGTTCAGGGCATACCAAAACCTCCTGTTCTGGAGCTTTCAGATCTTCTGTAGTCCAATGAATTAAAAATCAAACTGAGAGGCATAACTCTTCTATCCGTTCCCCTTTTGCTCTCAACATACTTTTTCACTCTGTTATGGTTACTGTTCCTTAGGAATGCTATTAATTGTCTTTTAAAGATTTATTCAGTGGTATAAAAGTTCAGAGTAGATTGCCAAATCCTAAATGGTCAGATGCTATAGTTCCACAAACACTTTCAAAGCAGGCGTAAGTTAACATTTTTCCCTTCTCCCCTCCTAAAATATTGACCTGTCCTGCTCTCCTGTTCTTCTTGTTGTCCAGCCCTTTCTTCTGTGCTGTCGCTGGTGCTTATATTGTCACATAGGGGACCAGGCTGGCTTAAAACTAACAATGGATGATTTTTACTATTGGAGAGGCTTGGGGGGGGGTGTGGGGTGTGTGCGTTTGCTAGCTGTTTTAACCTCAGCTGTTTTAACCCAAACTGTATCCTCAGTCTGCTTCACCATATGGTTGTATGAATCTGTAACGCTTAATGCTTTGGGAGCTGGTAAACACCATGTTATTCAGCAGCAGTGCTTGTTGATGGTAATTTAAGGTGCTCTTTGGGAACTTTAGGAAAATGGGTATATGTGAGTTAAGATTTCACCGATATTCCCTACTCTTTTTCTTTCCTTCTTTTAATTTCCGCCCGTGCCCCCCCCCCCCCCCCCCCCCCCGGGCCTTTTCTCTTCTCCACGCTCACCACGCGTACGTTTGTATTTCAACAGCCATAAAGAAGTTATGGGCATATGTGTGCGCTCAGAATACAGGCAGCCTTGAAATAGCATTGGGGTAACAACCAGCATAAGAATAATTTCAGCTCCTGGAAACATAGTGGCTCTAGGCAGGAATTCATTTAGAGAGTTGGAGCAGGGAAACTTATGGGAGGTTAAAAAAGGTGGTAAGGGGAAATGCAATGTAAATTGAGCTTACAGAGCAGGGATAACTCTGGGGTCTCTTTCACTGTTCACTTTAAAAAAGGGCTGTTTTTACTGAACTTCTGTTGCTCCTTTCTTTCTTCCTGTTCTTTCCATATTTTCATTCCTCTTCTGCTTTCTCCGGATTACAATCTCCAGCTCTTCTTTATCTGTTCAAGTTACCACTCATTTCTTTTCTTTCTTTCTTGAGCTGCTCTTATTTCACCTGTTCTTTCATTTGCTGTTTCTGATTTTGGGGTTTGTTGGGTTTTTCTTTGTTTGCTTTTTGTTTGTGTTTTTCTGTTTTTTTCCCCTCTTACTGATGCATTTTAAGTTGGTTAAGAAAAAAAAATCCAGTTTGTGTTCTGTTTGTGTATTTTTTTCCTCACCTGATTTTTCTTTTTACTTATTCTTTCATCTTCTGTTTCAAAAATCAAGCTTCAGTAACTTTTTTTAATTTAAAGTAGTTTCTATTATCAAAACATTTACTACATGCTCTTTTTCATTAACATATCTCAAAGGCAAGTCAAGTACATAACGTCAAATTCATATATAAGGAGAATGGCAGGAGGGGAGGAAACAGTGGCACTGAAGACATTAGAAGGAAGGCAGCAATAACTAGCAGTGGGCACTGCTGGCATTCATTGCCTGACAATTTGGTGTTTCACACTTTTTCCTTAAACTTTGCCTTTTGCAAGCTATCTTGCAAGCGGATTCCACTATTTCCTTTTTTGCATCTTAAACTGCTGAGACAATATGCAAAATAAAGTTAGCAACTGTAATACTATATTTGAGGCAAATAACTGTACTGAGAGACTTCAACCAAATTCGTAAAGCATTGCTCCCATTTATTTGAATGTTGTTTAGACACAAGGGAAGAGCTTTGCACATCCCAGGAGGCATTATGATAAAAGCTAGAGTCTTACTTTTTTGTTAAAACAGAAATGTCACTACATGGTGAACTTAAGGCCAAACTTGCATGCAAGTTACTGCCTTAGATACCAAGAGTAAGCTAAAATGTTGTTGCTAAAATGTCTGTTGCTTTAAGTCAACTTTCAATTGTTTCCCAATATTGTAATAAAAGCCGAAGTTTACATTTTGAGAGGGAGAAGGGAGGCAGAGAAGAGAGAAGATGTGGCGTCAGGCTGTGCAGCCTTATGAATGTGTGCAAATACAATGCTGAGTTATTTACTCTTTTGGCATAGGTTTTCTGATAAATCTCCAATCTGATTTTATCCTGTTCACATAATTTCTTTTTCTCTTTAGAAATACTTAATTTTCTCAATTTAGTTTGTCAACAGAATCTTGAAAAAGAGTGAAAACTGCTTTCGATGCTAAATCTTACAGTGAAATATCATACATGGAGAAGTAGTTAACATAAGAGCAGTTCAGCACTGTACTTGCCAGTTTTTAATGTCCCATGTGCAGACACTTCATAATTTACACACGTGTTCCATGGAGAGATTACATCATTTCTCAAAACATGAACGCATCCCTGACTGTTGTGCAATATTGCTTTCAATATTGGAACTGAGCTGAATCCCACATTTGTACAAAGGAGACTGCCTTTCCCAAGTAGAAATTTCAGTGAAACTCATGGCAAAAAAACCTATGGATAACACCTCAAATTGCTTGTTCCAGCGTATTAATGGATGCAAGTAAGACATTGTCAATGGTCATGTTCAAACCCAATATTTTATGATGAAATGTCAATGAGAATGGAAGAGTTAATAACTCCGTGCAGCATTGTTCTGTAGGAGTTGTAAGCTTTAAACAACATCATAACCTCTTCTAGTGTGTCTGGAGGTCTCTGGATTCTCCCTCCTCCCCCCAAAGAAACCCAACCAAAACCCACAACCCCCCAAAACCCACCAAACCAAAACACCCCTAAGCAAAGCAATGAACCTAATGAGGCAGCAGTTGAGAAACTTTGAGTACAGTGCAAAGTGTCTGTGTGGCATAAAGTGGTCTTGGACCCTCACTTCAGGAGATTCTGTCTCATTACATTGATGATACTTTCTAATAAATGCGAAGTTTAGCAAAATTAATAGATTTCTCTGCTTTCAATTGTTGCTGGGATTGCTGGAATACCAAACGGATTTCAGTTTATGCTACTAAACTTTAAGTTACATACTTAATCTTTTTCTAAATACCAGGTGGCTTGGTGTACTTCAGAGGCTGGAATGTTTGCAAAGTGCAGTTATATAGTCTGAAATTTTCCCCAAGAAATTGGCCGAGTCTGAGTTTAGTCGAACAAGCATAAAAGTAACTAAAAATTACCTAATAGTTTAGGCTATTTACTTCTTTGTCTTATATAACTCCTTAAGTTGAAAACTGTAGACTCTGTTTCCAGCAGTTGAGCATCTACAAGACTGAAGACCTTGCAGCAGAAATACATAATGCTATGCTGTATACGTGTGTGTGTATATGCATATAGAACAATAACTGTTAGGATTGCTTTATTTTTAGTCTTCAGTGTTTTCCTTTTCTCAGGCTTTACATGTACATTATCCTTATTTAATATAGCTGCAGCCATAACACAGCTTTTTAATTCTGTGTTTTCCTTAAATGACTTCATTATTCTAGGCTGAAGAGAGATTTGTTTCTTTTTTCCTTTTTCACAATGCATATATTATGCCTGCTTTTAATTTTGTTAAAAAATAATTTGGAACTAGTTGTATTGTGGAAAAACTGCAGTTGTTGGCAACATAGCATCTATAAATTATGCCTGTTGAGCTCGGAGATCTTTACCTTCTCATTTTGATTGTGGGCGTGGAGGTAGTGTTTCTTGTTTGTTTGGATTTTTTGGATTTAAAAAAAAAAAATCTGCCCCAAGAAACCAAAAACCAACCACCAAAAAAGCAAACAAACCCCACAACTTCCCCACAGTCCAAAACCCAATATGGGTCTATGAAAACCCATTGATTTAAACAGCGAGAGCTCTTTTATAATAAATTCTGTCCCTGTGTGTTGCTTTCAATAATGGTTACATACTGTACGATATCGTACGACCATTTCTAAAAGTGTTCCTAGAAGTGAATGGTAAGGAGGAATTGCTTGATGCTTTTTTAAATTCGTCTACGTATATAAAACTGGCATTTCAAAAAATGACCAGATAAAAATACCTAACCTATTTTGGTACTCTGTTAAACTTGAATCGATCATGTCAGGCTAGCCTGGTTGTGTATGAACTTCTTTGCTGTTTGTACAATGTAGTCAGGGAGTATATTATCAGCTTTTTTATATTTGAATTACTGAATTCTTCATGGAGAAGATCAGTGTAGTCTGGAAAGTTAAAATAAAGGTATATGTGAAGGTGTGCATATATTTATATAATGGAGGAAAACAAGCAACGCTCTTCTGTGAATATGGACATTGAGGTTAAGAATATTCTCAGACTTCTTTATATAGATTTAGACAGTTTATGGCTGCAACCTGAACATTGAAATGTTTCAAATCAATTGGTATTTACTATATACACTCTGCTTGGCAAATTGAGACTTAAATCTTAGGGCAGGGGGAAGGGGAATTTACATCTGCATATAAACTTGAGCTACCATGTCAGCGCATGTTTGTTTGGTTTTTTCTTTTTTTTTTTCCCAAAAGAAATTAAAGGTTGTATATTTCAGAGATGGTTTAAGTTGCATGAAAACATTTTCTTACAAAGGCTAAATTTCTTAATTACACTTGATTTGATCTTAATTCCTTGAATATAAAAGTGAATCCTGCTACTTTTCTAGAGAATATGACCATGTAAATTGTGTGTTAAAAGTCTTCATGTGCATAAGTTCTAGAAGTCCTCCTATAATTTCATTCACGTCTAAAACGACGTTCTCTTTATTTGTAACCGTATATAACCTCTGAAACTGCATAAAAATGATGTGCTGAATAATGGAAAACAGAGCTTAATGTTTAATGTGCTGGAATTGCTTGTATGCTTGCCGATATGTATCTGTGTAGCTAACTTACCAGTCTTTATGCTTAAGAAAAATACTCTTTACTGTAAATTACTGTAAAAGGAGTTCATAGGTTGTGTTTCTGTAAATACAATAATCCATTGAGTTTTATGTTGCATGTCAGTCTTAAATGCTAAGCCAACCCCACCTAGAAGGTCACATGGCATCACAGGGCTACCAATTACTTCAGACTTGTTAATGAAACAAGTACTGTAACAGTAATTTTTCATAGTTTTGGTCAACTTTTGTTCTTGACCTACTTTCAGCTCTTTGTGTGCTGTTTCTAGTTATAATAATTGTAGCTTCTGCTGTTCTCAAAAAAAAAACCCCAAAACCAAACCAACCCAAAACAAATAGAGTGGAAGGGGGGATATAATCGACTAATTTTCCTACCTTAAATTCAGTGCTATGAATAGCCACTTAATTGGCTGAGAGCCTTAACTTCAATTAAAAAAAAGGGGGGGGGGGGGGGGGGAGGGAGATGATAGAATTAATCAGGCCCTTAGAGACCTGCAGTGGTATATGGAGCTTTTTGACAAACTTTAGCTTAAAATCTACTAAGATGCTTTTGAAAATTGTGCCAACTGTCTTGCAAGGCTGTACCCTACCTCTCTTGATAGGAACCGAAAACGTATGGAGTGATGTTCACTTCTGAACAAACACAGCCTGTTCTATCATCTTTAACTAGGGATGTAAAGTGATGCAGAAAAGAGAGCACCTAAGCCTCTGAAGTGCTTAGATGCTTAAAAACAAAGGTAACTTTTGTATTGGTTCGTGATCAAGTTTTTATTTCTATTGTCTCAGCATTGATTTCAGTGCAGATGAATGGAAGTGTAGGTTCAAATTGCCCAGTGTCATGCTGCTTCTTACAAAGAAAATACCATACCGTATACCAGCTGGAACTCTGCCACCAGCTCTATCACTGCTGCCGATGCGAGGACTGTTTTAGGCTCTTGCAGTGCTGTTAATGTGGATCGCCACCTTTACAGGGCAAGGGAAATAGTCCCCTGTCAATAATCGATCAGGTAAAGTGGGTGGAGGTGATGATTTGATGTCTCTGTGCTGTAGGCACCTGTTCCTCAGGAGAGGAGCTCTCTACCTGGTTACACGTGGGTCAGCAAAAAGGTGCTATAAGATGAGCTTTTGAAGTTACTCCACGTGTCTTTCCCATCTGTAAGTGGAAATAGGATCCTAGTGCATCAGTTTTGAGACAAATTCATACAATAGCAGTAGGCACAATAGTTTTTGATCGCCATACCCCTAGGACAACCTTATTTATTCTGTATGTTGCGATTAACGAAAAAGCTGCACTCGGTTGTGTGTTTTCCAAGTACTCCTAAAGGGAAGACTAGTAACTATTTCTGCTAGAAATGAAATCGGGGAGACAGAGCTGTTTTCACAGCTGCTAAACAGCACAACTGTGGTCTTATCTCTCCTGCCTTACTGCATGCTTAAGGTCTGCCCCTCTGCCTCCATAGCTACCTGCTAGGCAGCTCAGCCCTCCAGCCTGGCATGCCCTGGTGTCAAACCCACTGATGGAGAGGGCATTCAGGGCCGCTGGTTTATTGAGGCCTGTGCTCTTTTGTCAGCAGAATTTTTCTTAAAACTATTTGGTTTTGGTTCCCAAGGTATAAAGTTGTAAGTCTGACTTCATACCAGTTCAGTAAAGGTTTTCTTAAAAATCTTGGCATTTAGATGTTTTTCCCTTGTTGGTGCCCATGACAACAGAAGCGTTGGTTTGGGTATTCTGTGTCAGCTCTCTTTGTGGAGCAAAATTCCTTTGCAGCTTTTATTTGACCTCACTAAAAACAAGAAAAAAGATTCATCCTCTTACGCAATTGTCCAGCTGATAACTGTGTATATAAGTAGATTTTTTTAAAAATTATGCTCGTATCTTAGAAGCACATGAATTTCACAACAGTATGTTTCTGCATATTGAAGGTAGTCATGTCAGGAGATAAAGGATGCTCTGTAATGTTTCTTGAAAGTGCTAACAAGATTCGAGGGAGGGGAAGATCATTTCTTATATCTGCAATTGCTTCATAAAATAAAATTTCAGTCAGACGTGGAACATGATCTGGGAAATTCCTTAGAACAGCATTACACTTATTCTTGTGCTTGACCTTTCTACAACAAAACTGATGCTATTTTTGCATTTCCCCATAAGTAAAAATGGATTAACTTGATCAATGGGGCATCTTCTATAGCTGCTTTTAAATCATGCAACTTAGGTGAAATAAAACTGAACAGTTACATAATCTGAAATGCAGAATACCTTCATTGTGGAAGTTCTTTATAAGATGGAGAACTACTTGCTCAAGTATTTTGTGCCTTTCTCTAATTACGCTGGATTGTAACAAGTGTCCTCTGAAGTGCTTAAAACTGGTTTATCTGACTTGCTCTTGCTCTGATCTAAATCAAACAGGCCTTTTCAAAGGAAACAAGATTGCAAGAATGCATTAATAGCCTGCATCATCAGTGACAGTCATCAGAAAACAGAAAATAATAATCAGATAATTCCGATCAATCAGTTATGTATTTTAGCCTGTCAGGCTTTAGAATGCAGCTCTTGGGGAGCTGCAGTCATCTGCTTGTAATGCTACATGGTATCTGCTTGTTAACTATTACCACTCACTAATGCTTTTTTTCCTTTTGAGAAGAGATTATTCATACTCTTTAGGATTTTTCATAAGAGAAGATAAACTCTTGGTGTCAAATACCAGTTGAAGCCCGTAGTATGTTTTTGTTGTTTTTGCTTTTCAGCATGTACTTTTTCCTGGGTTTGGTTGGAAAAGTGTTGAGAAAGGGGAAGTGTCATGTTTCGTGGTTTTTTTTTTTTTTTTTTTTTTAATATAACTCACTCCTGTTTCCATGTGTTTAAATAGTAATGGTTCGGAAGGTTTCAAGGGATGTTGAAGTTCTTCATGCCAATCTAATGCATTATTGTATGCAAACGTTTGACACTAATATGAAAAACTTACTAGCATCTTCAACTAGGTTTGCAATTTAAACACATCAGGTATGCACTAAGCATTGGTCAGTGAATGGTAATGATATGTTAGGTTAGTAAACATGATTCAAATTTTTGTTTTGATTTGGAACAAAAATGGCTTGAGTGGAGGAGGCCAGGACCCCAAAACAGCTTTCAAAAGCATGGAGAAACTAGCATGCATAGCAGAAATCCACTTAGGGATCTTGTCACAGTCTTAAAAAAACAAAACAAAACAAAACAAAAAAAAACCCCATATGCCCACCAGTATTACTGGGGAGAACACTACATTTTTATACTCTGAAGGAATAATACCTAATGTGTGGTATTCTGTAGCTGAGAAAAACATTTTATAGTCTTTCCAGTTTCTAAAAACTGCATTTCTGTAACTGCCATCCAAAGACCAATCTTCCTCAAAGAAAGCCAGTGCCTCACGTGATGCTCCAGGCTTTCCTGCCGATGGTAGCACTTGCAGGTAGGGCTGGCTACTGCATTCCCCTCTTCAAACCTGTGCAATTCCTATAAACTGTCTAGAACTACAATGTAAGTGAGTATCATCCTGTCTCTGCAAATCTCTTTGTATTATAAATGAAATTCTGATTATTTTTTTAAATTGCTGTGGTTTCAAATATTCTTTATACTGTGCATTCTAAATATAGACTGAGTCTGTGCCAAAGACCAAGTGCAAACATACAAAACCATCATTGATAGAAAGTCTCTTTAATGACTTCCTCTGGAAACTATAATTTGAATCATATGATTTTTTTGGAGTAGCAGTAGGAGGGAATATCTGAAAAATAACTATAATATGGTTTTCAGAATTTTAAGCTTTTCATCTGTACAAACTTAACTTTGTATAAACTGTGCTAGGCATTTTATTCCTTGACAATTTGGCAAGACTAACATTTCCTGTAAAGCAAGTCAGATCTAAAGAAAACAAAATCCAGGGCATAAATAGTGTTCTTGTAATTTATTCCCCCCCCCCCCAATTTTTAGCAGTTACAAAATGATTGTTATTTTATGGTAAATGCTTGTCAAGAACTCTGGTAGCCTATAGTTTTGGCTGTGTGGCAGCGATTGAAGCTGCTGAATAGGTATAGTTTAACTAGTGAGACTGATAAACATTGCCAGATGGTATCAACCACGGCTAGTCACTGAGGACTGTTGGCAACATACACTCTCTATATTAACTCCTGAGAGAGGGAAAGGCAAACGATCTCTTGTTAATAGGAGGAAAGCTGTGGGAAAGGAAAAAGTTGGGAATGAAGTGGAATGGGGGAAGCGAGACATGGACAGGAAATGAGAGACTGGTGAAGAGACTGAAGACAGTTGGACAAAGGTAGATGTGATTCAGCAAATGAATGGCAGAAAACGTGAGGTAAGAGAGGGAGTCTTAAATGAGGCTTTTGAAAGAGCAGAATAATAGAGAGTGAATGATGAAGATGGTACGAAGATAATGGGAAAACAGATGGGAGGTGGTAAGACGTGGATGTGGGGGAAGGACTGGGTGAAAATCTGTATACCGAGAAGTAGAGAGGATTCCAGCCCAGTGTTCATAGGTGTCTGGCATGGACTTCCAATACGTATCCTAGTCTTGGAAATGAGATCGGACACAAATCTGAAGTTTCTACTTGATGAATATCCTGGGGAAAAGCTGGTAAACACCACTGCATTGATACAGATGTTCATTACTGTCCTAGACCAGTGATTAAATACCTAACATGTCACTATTCTTATCTCTAATATCTTTGTGCTACTTCCATAAAGATGTGATTTAGATGACTGCAATTTCAATTCATTAAACATTTAACAGATGTCTCATCTTGCATCAAAACATATGTATGATTTAAAATACTGGGAATGCAAAACATGAATTTCTAGTCCATGGGAGTTGAGGATATTGGCGTTTTCTGCTAAAAATCACAAAACAGAACTAGAATGTGCGCAAGTAAAACAAGACAGCAATAAAAAGGATTAAATTTGAGTGCAACTGTCATCCAGCTTATTAGACCTGTGTCCAGTGCAATGTCAAATAATGTAAACTGCCTGGTTTCGCAACACGGGAGGAGAGTAATAGCCAAGAAAGCAAGCTGAGAAAATAATGGGCTTCAAGAAAATGCAAGCTGTTTTGTGGAACTTGCTTAAAATATGGCAATGCTGAACAGTTCCCGCCAAGATTTTTAGCAATAAATTTGTGGAGTTCTACTAAGCTATACATGTGCAAAATACATTCCTGTGTGTATTCCTCATCTCCCGTTTCTATTGTAATGGAGTGCAGTGAGAAGTTAAGCTCACGTTAGCTTTCCTGTCTGTGGGTACTTCATGGAGAATTACAAACATGAATTGACTTGCTTATAGATATACATTTGGTCACTTCAAAGAAATCCAAACTTTCAGAATGAGCATACACTTTATGGGAGGGGGAAAAAAACACTGAATGTGACTGGGTGCAGTATTTGTTGTTTTCTTTTCTGCTTGCAGGAAATTTGCCTGAAACCTAAGGAGATCTGGTGACTTCCCATCCTTAAAATGATTGAAATGTAGCATCTTTCCTTCTGTTAGGTATTCTGATGTACTGTCCCATACTGGGCAGTGTTTTCATTGATCATTAATTGATGAAGTAGATGTATTTATAAAATTTGCAACTGGCATCAAGTTGACAGACCTCAATTTACACTCAAAACAAATTGGAGAAACAATGCAAAATTAGTGACAACTCAGTAATGGTAATAGAACACAGGCTACTTGGAGAAGAAAGATCAGGTGCACAGTATTGAAGAAAGGGGTTTAAATGTCATTGTGTACCACAGATTAAACAGGCACTGGAGTGTGATGCTGTATCCCAGAATAAAGCAAACTTGGATGTATATTCAGGCTCATTTTTTGTAAATAAAAGGAGTATTTATTTTGTGCAACTTACTACTGCTGAGGTTTCATCTGTGAAATCATGCCAGTTACCATTGCTGGTCTTCAGAGTTTGGACAATTTGGAGAAAATCCAGGGGAAAGCAAAGGAGATGCTTTGAAAACAAGAATTGGGAGTAGTTTAAAAAATTGTAATGTTATATATAATTAAAAAAAACAATGAAGGCTATGTGGGAATAGGAAAAGGTGATTGTTATCAGTGTCTATTTAGGATTAAAAGCAAACATTTGAGATTTCTCTTGGATTTTAGGGAGGACAAGGATAGCTAATTATTGTAGTAAGTTGCATAGGCTTTGGAGTCCCTACTAGTGGAGATTTTTCAGGACAGATTAAATAACTACCAACAGTGCTCTAGTATACTAGATCCTGCCACAAAGGTGGCTTAAATGACCACCTGTAATAGCTCAGTCCTTCTGAGACTCTTTTTTAAAAGAACTGATCCCAATTTAGATGTTTATTGAAGGACGCTGCAAGAGGGAATCCATGTAGAACAGCCACGACAAGGCACATCAGTGCACTAGGGAGGGGAGCAGACTTTTGGATTCGGTAAGTAAGGATGGGATTTGTTCCAGAGTGTGAGGGGGTTAGAAGAAAAGCAAAAAAAAAATTACTATGGAGAAGGCCATTTGTAGCATGAATTATTGGTATAATATGAAAAAATACTACTTAGCAGTGTAAATAGCATATCAGCCCAAAGGAAGAAATTGTCAAGAAGTAAGAGACTCTTGGCAATTAACTTTTTCTCACACATACCCCCCCCACCCCCAATGACAGACAGGGATTTTTTTTTTGCATGCTTTTTACTTCTTCCTCTTTTGTCATTTTAGTAAATAAAACTTGAACCACAGTCATTGCTGACTTCAGCAGCAGCTGAAAATGAACGTCTCGTAACTTATATTTGAGTGCCTAAATTTAGGTTCCTAAATCTGTATCTGCAAGGGGTGTCCTTTGCTGTTCTGTTTCCGTCTGCTGGCAAGGAAACGATATGAGCACAGAGCTGGGCTGAGAGTCGGTGCTGGGGGGGGGAGCATTCCTTATGGGTGAGACTCTGCAGAATATTTGGGCTTTTTTTTAAGTTCCTGTCACTCTTCCTGCCACAGCCCCAACCGTGTGTAGTTGCATTATTTCACAACCAGTATTCTGCCATTAGCAGTGCCTAGGTATTTAAAGCCAAGTGATGAATATTGTGCTGTCCTAGCCAGTTTTGCTAATGGATGGCACGGGACCCAGATTTGTTGTGTTTTTGAATCAGGGCTGTTATGTGCAGCAGCTCCGCCGTGCCTCCCCTGGCCCTTCACTGCCTTATTAGGTGGAGAAAAGCTAGTCAGGTACAGAGCAAATGTTTGGAGTGGATCAGTGAGTGGTTATAAAGAGCCATACAACAGTTCTGCGTGTCCACGCTTCACCACCCGCTAAAGCAGAGGAGAAGGAAGCTGTAGGACAAGCAGCTCTCAGACTTGGCTGAGCTGAAAGGGTAGGCTATGAAATTGCTGTGAGAGGATGGAGAGCTTACTTTATAAAGCTACTGTGCCTCTCCAAAGGAAGGTGGGACCCCAGAGGGTTGGATGAGTAAATTGGGACTTCTGGGAGACAGAGGGTTTGTATTTGTGCCACTAAAGAGTTTTGTCTGAAAATATTGCAAATCTCTACTTCCTGCTGTTGAAATGGACTTTTTCCCCTTGCTTGCTGGCCTTCTTCAGTTGCCCCAGCTTAATCACCCTAATCATATAGCTTTTTCTTTTTCTTTTTTTTTTTTTGGGGGGGGGGGAGGTGGGCATGGCAGGCTAAAGTTTATCTAGACAGTGATGTATGTAAGACCATAGCTGCTAATTAAAATATTGACATAATCCTATGCCCAGCATTGACATTCAGGCATTAAACTGGCATGGTAGCATATGGAGAGTGCTAGGTTATATTTTTGAGTTTCTCTCAAGCAGTGTCTTTGTTTTGTAAGTCTTCTGTTTGCAGGTAATTTTTGGAGTGACTCTTATGCCTGGTGGTAACAGTAAACAAAAACAAGTATTTGCAAAAATTCTTTGTCTAATTCTGGTTGAAATTTGTCAGAGTAAAATCAGTTGAAGGCAACTTTGAATATGGCATAAATTTATTATTGATTGAATTACCAATTTTTACTTTTTTTTTAATATACTTGAGAGCTAGAATTTGACTTTGACTTTTCTACACTTAATGGAAAACTTGTCTTCTCCCACAAATAGACAGCTAAACTGTGGGGACAATTTTCAGCTGTCTTATGTTGTTTGTCCACAGCTGTTGCTCTGTGTTTTCCTGGTTTAAATTGATGGGACATGATGGATTTGTATGAGATACTAGAAAGGGGCTGTAACTTTTTTTTTTTGCTATAGAGAGACAATTAGTGGAAAACTAAGTGGAATTTTTTTTTTTTTTTTTTACTTTAAACTGTGAATATAGAATTGAAACAAAGACGACTTTTGAGTTTCTTGGCATCTCAGATGCAATACCACTGGCACCCTTTTTCTAAGCAGACATAGTCTCTACCTGAAGGCCCAAATTTCCTATACCTCACTATCTTCTAGTCTAGTTTTTCTATAATCTGTCAAGATTGCAAAATATGCAAATACTGTCGATCTGAAATGCATGTATGCACACAAAATATCTAGTGTGTCTCTTGTGAGTGGCTGCTCAGGCTGAGATATAAAGATGGAAAAGTTTAGCTGTTTTCTGTGTTTATAATGTTTGGCTTGTGAATATATCGAGGAAAAGAATCGCTGCATTTTTAATAGTTCTCCAAGTATTCACCTTAGGAAGCTTAGCAGCAAGTACCTAGTTAACCTACAGACTACCTGTTGCAGTTTTTTACCTACTGCTTATCTTAACAGGACTCTGTAAATGGTAAATATTTTCTGTAATGTGTTGCTAAGGCAATCAATACATAATTGACTTAAAGATTTAAAGCAAGTCTCTTGCTGACATTATGTTTATTGTTTGGAATGCCAGATTAATTACAGCATGTATTGCAGTCGCTGTATTACGAGCTACATCTGCTTTTTGTTAACTTTCTCTGTAAATGAGAAACTGTCAGTGCATACTGTTTCTCATATTCTGAAGAAAAATTCCCCAAACCCTATAATTGTGTACTTTAAAAATTAAAGTACCCTTGTGTTTAGATCACAAGTTCGTTTACTTCTTTTGTTTCTGGAGGAGCTGACCCAAGCATAGATGACTCCTCCCTGTTTTGCAATAAATAAATGAACAGAAGACTGTCCCAGGCCATTTCAAACTTGGCTGCAGGAGTTCATGTTGATTCTCTTCGATCTGAGCAGTTAGACATGCACAAATCCACAGCATCCCTTGTGCCAGCAGCTGGCAGCAAATATTTCATTTACTGGAGTTATTTAAACGGGCCTCCAGATTGCTACCATTTCAGAAACCAGCCAGATAATTAATTCTCCCCCCTTTGCGTGCAGTGTAGGTGACAACTGAGAAAGCTTTTAAAGAAAGTCACATTTGCTTGAGCCTTTAATCTTGTTTGCGGTTAGCTTGTCATTTCTTCTGTGCCCAGTGTATATGCGTGCCTACAGCAACGAATGTTGGTACGCAAACGTTTACGCAAATGTTACAAATGTAAATGAATGTTTACGCAAAAACGTAAAATCATGAATTTGTATCAGCTCAGAGAAAGATACAATACATTTATGGTCACATTTCTGAATGATTTAAGGAAACAAAATCTTAAGTAGCAAAGGAGCCAGCAGGCGGGCATGGTACTTCAAGTAAATTTACAGCAGAGTGATTTGAACTGTGTTCATTCCTGTAAGAAGAGTAGGAACAAAGTTTTGGGCTTTTCTATTTTTGATTAGGGCTTGCTGTACTCGCCATAAAGAACAGCAATTTGCTTATACTCAGGCAGATAAGGGAGAGCCAAAATACAAATACAGTTGTAGTACAAAGGGAATTATCAAGGGGCTCGACAGCCAGTGAGAGTGCTTGGCATAACTGTAGTAAAAACTGAAATTTCAAGCCCTGGAATGTAGTAATATAAACTTTTATCATTGTAATTAAATTACTTGGGAATACAGATTTGTCACAATCTTTCAGCGAAAACTGGAATTAGCTGACATAGTGGTTTTGGGTTTTTAGGAGCTTCTAGCCATTAGCAGATACCTTGCAATGTGCTCCATACTGCGTTTACATGTGAACTAGAGACTGACATAGTCTTCCACTCTGTGATCCCCATCCTTCCATTTAAGCTCAATTTTGGGGCACACAAAAAGCAATTTATCAGAATGACTGCTGAAATTCACATCACACAGATGCTCAACAGGTGATTAATTTTCTAGAGGCCAGTTTTGCTATTGGTCTAATACTGGAGAGAGGTAGATGCACAGAAGAGATGCAGAGAAAACTCATCTGAGAACAGCTCAGGGATAATTTCCTGATTTAAAAGGCAACGCTTGACATCTTTCAGGTGGTTTTTTTTTTTTAAGCATATCACAAAGAAACTACTCTTACAGAGGAACAATGTGGGTAGTGTGTTGTTTACTTGCTACAAAGCCCTCCCTGGAAAGAAAAGCAGAAGCTTTTAAGTAGGTCAGTGGTCTTCATGAGAGGAAGGTTCACTTCCCAGATCAGCTGCAAACTGCCTGTCATTCTGGCAAAAATAATTTAATATCTGTGAATAAGAATAACCTTTTAATGTGAGACATACAATTGTTGTTACAGTGCCATACAAATATTACCATGCTAAAGCCAAGAAATGGTAGATTATTATATGATTAAAATGTGTAATTCAGTATTCACATCAAAAATCGCTTGTATAACAGCATCCTGAAGTTTTCAACAGTCATAAATAATTTCCACTAGATGACTAATTTTTTTTCTTCGTTAGGTGCATCACAAATGGTTTTAGGAGAAAGGTGGAAACACTACTTCCCCTATCTGCCTATTTGCTTTTTTCTTCCTGGAGACTATAGCCTGCACAGCAGTGATGCATAGAAAAAGCTATTACATTGCCATGTTGGCTGGAAAAAAAAAAAGGAAAAAAAAAAAAAAAAAAAAAGGAAAAAAAAAAAAAAAAAAACCACCTTGTGCTTTTAAAAAATAAAAAAAGAAATAATCTTGTTCAATGAATGGCAGAAACTAGTTGATAACAATCATACCAATTTTGAGTCAAAGTTCATGCACTTAATATTATCATAACTTCAAAATATGTATTGATATCTAACACTTCAAATTTCAAACCAAAGATGTAGAAATGTAATGTATGTGACAATGATCTAACTTTCTGTATCGAAAAGAAAATTACTGCCTTCGTTACAGCTCTAGAAAGAGTTACGAAGGTTTTTTCTTCCATAGTATCTATCTCTTGTAGGCAATGTTATTTGTATCTGGTAGATGAAAAGACAAAATAGGCAGTGAATATGATCTGCTTGCACTTGAGTTCTCTTTCATAAGAGACTACTAAGCCATTAAATCAGTATTAGACAGTGGACTGTTAGGCTAGAGTTTTACTGGATTGTCAGCACTGTGAGAAAACCCCTGTATTGTGCTGCTGTGAGCCCTTATTATGCCTGCGTCTGTTTGCATGCTCTGTGTACCAACATCACACGGGTAGCTGATGCGGATATACCATGCACTAGGATTTGAGCAATAAGCCAATGACTTTTCAAAATACACAGGTGTTATTTTTATTATAAGCAAGAAAAAGTAAGTACTGTAAATAATGTGTGTTCAAGATGAGTAACAAAAGGTCTGTTAGAGCTCTAAACTCAGTCTTTAACAATAGTTCACTGTAATGCAAATAGTAAGACTATCTAATGGGGCTTTTTATGCTTGGTGTTTGCAATATTTGCTCAAATCTTACTATTGACAATGCAGTGGCCAGAAACATCTCTCTACCATCTGCCAATTGGTCATATATAGCCATTCGTACTTCCCCGATTGTAACTCTTCCTGCTGTTGGGCTTCTGGCCTCAACAGGCACCAGTCTGTTTCTCAGACCTCCTCTTCCAGCTTCTGAGCTACTTTTTGCTCTGCCTCCAATATTAGCTCGTCGGAATCTGCCTGTAATCTCATGCTCTTGCAGAGGCTGTTTGCTGATTGGGATCTCCTCACTGGGATGCTCTGCTCCTCTGTGGAATGTTGCATCTTTGCACTATGTTCGTTGCACTTCAGATCTTTACTTGGTGGCTGATTAAGTGCTTGATGTTGTGCATTTATATCCCCTATGTTTGGGTTGGGGTGGGAAGCTTAGACTCTTTGAAAGGCAAATACACTTATGATGCGTGATCTGACTAGGCCTTGCTGTAACTTGAAATAAGAATAATTAGAATAATTTTCATGTACTTCATGTAGCTGTTGCTACTTGGTTAGCTCTCAAGAAGGTTGTACAGATGTTTCTTTATTGGACTTTTTATTTTTCTCTTAAAAAAAAAAAAACCCAAAAGCAAAACAAAAGCCCCCAAACCCCCAAACAAAACAAAAAACCTGTTCACCATGTTCATCAGAAACACAGTTGAAATAAGAACTTCTGTAATAATCCAGGAAAGGGAAACTTTTATGGGGAGAATCCATTTCACTCTGTAGATGTGATACTAAAGCAGAGAAAGTAATAAAGTATTCATAATCGTAACCAAAAAATATTATGTTTAGCTGTCTTTGCCTTTAGTCATCGGGTGTCTGATGACCTATCAAGAACCAGCTGTTATCTTTATGATAACATTTCATTTCATACTGATTCTCAAGAGGACAGTTCTGTTTGTCCTGTTCACTCAGGTGTATCTAGTGCAGTAGTCTTTGCTGAAGACTAGCTGCATCCTCCTATTCCAACCACAGAATTAATACTTTCCAATGGCTATGTAAAAATCAGCTCACACAGTGGAATGCAGTCAGAGCAATAAGACATTAAAAGGTGCAGCAGTAATCAGGAAGCATGAAGATGCAAAGTAAGTGCAGTCGGATTTGGATGTGGGAGAATCTGCAAAGGAGGTTGAGCCTGAGGTGTGCATTTGGGCTCATGAGTCAGATGTTATGACGCTTTTTATTTGCTAAAATATAGCCACAATGACTTTTTTTGCAAATGTGTGTGTAAGAAACTAAAATTATCTCGAGGCTTATGGGTCAAAATTGTAACCTTGAATATGAGTCTGTGTGCAGTGAAAATATAATGGTGTTATTTTTGATAGGAATGTTGTGGGTTGTTTAAGTCCTGTGTTAAGTTGATCTTATAATCCTATAGGTTTTTTTCTTCCCTTTATGTCTTGTTTTCTTTCCCAGGCATTGGGGTTCTGTGTTTGTGCTTTGAGATACAATGGCAACAGACATTTAAGTAATGAACTATGAATTCATTGGTTCCATGCTGCAAAAATAAGACATAACAGACTTTGTGTCCTGCTGAGAGATTGCCTTGCTTTGGGTGTGTGCTTAGGCTAAAGGCTGAAGAGCAACTGCCCAAGAAGTAGCAGAATTGCAGCATGGTGTGTGCCTTTTACTGTCTGAATGCATTTATAAAATGTCCCTAATGATCTTTTTCAGAAAAAGTAAAATAAGGAATTTAAGGTAATTATGGTGGTAAGAAACTGAAGTTGTGTAACTGAAATGGAGTCTCTGGGTGATTACAATTAACTCATTCTCATTTCTTCTTTTCAGGTTTTCTTCTTCTCCACCTTGGCTTTCCCCTTCTCCCTTCAAATCCGGTCACTTTTCTGTTTAAATTGCCATACGTTCTGTTACCTCTTCCTTGTCTTACCTCTTTGCTTACGCTTTAAGAGAAGTCTTTTCAACTTCATTTCTTCTGTCACTGGGTCCGAAATCCAGTCATCAGTAGTTTATTTCTCCAAAAATAATAAGTTGTACAGGTAATCTATTTTTTTAAAGCTTATCTGATGTTTCTGGCTGACTTTAACCTAATTCTGTGCATTCTGAACGTTAATTTTCGGTGTTATGCTGGGATGTTTCTAGGCTGCTAAGAGACCCGAGTAGAAGTGCACCTCATTTTATTTCTTTTCATTTGTGAGGCTACATCAAACAGCTATTTCACTTTAAGTAGCCATTTTATTTAAAGTAGCCTGTTACAGGTTTAAAAGTTTTCTTTTGAACTACACTATGAAATCTTTGAGGAACAGGATTCTTTGCTCTGCTCTACTAGATGTTGCACAGCATTTCTTCGGTTTTGTGTGTGTGTGTAAGGTTGGTGGTGTTTTACCCAGTCTCTGCTTCATGAATATCATGTATATGTGTGTCTGTGTATGTATATGTGTACATACATGTATTTTTATAAACGCTGGAGAGAAGTAAGGAGGGGATAGTAGGCTTCACCATCATACAGTTGTTACAGTGCAGGATTGAAAAGCAATGCTCTGATACTTAATGCTCCTCAGGTGACTACATAACAGCAACCAAAATGTAAAAAGAGTGAACGGTTGTGTGTAAACTGCTTTCCCTGGAGCTGTGGCAGAAGCAGTGCAACATATTCTGAGTAGAACAGAAATCCTTCTAAAGATGGTTTGGAGTTAGATGCCAGTAAGGGGGAAAGTTAAGAGTCAAAAAGTTCTGAGAAGACAAAGAGTCTTTCAAATGTGTGCGCACATATAGGCAATGGCTCTAGCTCTTCCCAAGGATGTTTTGTAATCAGCTGGTTGTCCACAATAAAAACATCCCCTAGAATGCCCAGAGCCTCAGGATATGTCTGCTCTGAAGACACTATTAATTGCTTGCAGCCCACGTTGAGTTTTGTGATGCTTTGGGTAGGCTTTGATCATGCCCAAGTTAGCTAGTTGAAATCTCGTTCAGAGATGATGATGCTGCAGTCTAATTTAAACTACAAAAAAAAACCCAAACCAAAAAACCTCACGTTGTTGAGCGATATGTCTGAGGATACATGGGGAGTCTGCAGTAGGAAATGGCCCATTGCATTCAGCCTTAATACATAAGTAGCTTTTTTCTTCTGTGGTTTAGATACTGGGACGTGACCTAAGTGCACTGAGGTGCATTGGAGGGGGGGGTGAGAATTCTTTTAAAACTGATAAGCCAACAGCAAGAAGTGCCCAAGTGACAAATTTCCTTTCTTATTCAGTCGAGTTACTTTGCATATGCCCTTAATCATGAGCATTTGCTGCATGCTTTTAGCCTTAATGTTTATTCTCCATGGGAATAGATTGAGGCTATTTCAATATAGGCTATGTCTTGGTTATCATCAGTCCATCTAGTTTGGTCAGTGAATATCCACTCTAACAACTGTACACACAGTATTTCCTAATTTATTTAAAAGCATTAAATAAATTGTTTCAATTCAATTATCCTTTTTTCCATATTAATAGGTAGTCCTACTTGACCTTTTTGATTAATTAACTTGTTTTATAGACCTATGTATCATCATGTTGCTGTAGGGTGAATAATGTACTCGCTCTTTCAGTTGAGAACATGCCAACTTACATGTGTTCATTTGGCTTTCTCTTTTTATTTTAACTTCTCATATGGCTTAGTGTGCTTTTGCTAGTAATTTTGGGGCAGATATTTCCATAACTTGTCCTTAAAATTGCTAGGTCTCTTTTGTCTTTGTTTTTCTTTGAATGGCTCAAGTTCAGTAATATTCATGGGCTATTCAGATCTTAATCAGCTACTTATTAAGAATGACTGTCATCTACCCTGGTGTTGCCCAGTTGTCTAGCTATTTTTAGACCAGTGGCATTTCTGTAACTTAAGTCTGTTCAACTTGTAAACAAGCTAGATGCATAGCTGTGGTCTGAAGAGCTTGCCCAGACATTAAATGTAATGTCTGATTTGCAGGAGAGGCCTACACAGTTAAACGTCTTAATTATTTGAACTACTTGCCTGGCAAAAGTTTTTATAGATGTATTTGCACTGGCACAAACGTATTTTTGCTTGGAGGAATTTTGTTTACTGAAATGTTGCACACAATAGTAGCAAAAAAGCTGGAGGCTTGCTCGTATAGCTGTAGACAAAGACTGAGGAGGTGGAAACTCTGCCAAAGTGTGGAGTGAGGAATTTGAGGATAGGAGCAATAAAAGGCCACTTCAAGGCAGGAGTCTGGCAAAATGAAGACTGTTGAGAAAAATTTCCAGCATTTTCTGTTGTGCAACTTTAGATTTCTATTTTATGTAAATATTCCCCCATTCTTGGGGCGGGGGGGGGGGGGGAATCTGTTAAAATTAAATTTATCTTTTCCATTCTTAGGGAAAAAGATACTGCCCATCAAAATCGATTAAAAGATAAAAAATTTCATTGTATAGTGATCTATATTGTGCAATGCACTAATCATGTTGTTTCTTATGAGTCAAACTCTTTTCCAGTTTCTGCTACTACACTTTTATTTAGAGCATTAGGGCCTTATATGCTTTTAGCATGCAGACTTCTTCTGAAGCCGTTGTTCTGTGTTTGCAAATAGTTTGTAAAGTTTTGGTGTCTCATTTCTTCATTCATGGTAGGCATCTGTTCTTTGCTGTAACTCTAGTTTTATTTAAAGTATACTTCCAGTTGTGTTTAAAAGCTTTAAAAAAAAAAAAAAAAGCGGGGGAATGGGACTTTTTTCCCCCAGTAAAAATAGGTACCAAAACCAGTGTTCCTCAGGGATAAAGAATGGCATAACATCTTGGTGATCTTATCCAGTTGTCATCTGGACAAAAATGGCATTGTTCTGGCCCTAGTCTCACCAAGAGCCATTTCTGTGGGAATCAGTTGGTCTTGTTCAATGGGTGGCCTCATTCCAGTTAAGACTGTGCAGGTACTGTGGTCAATTGGGTCAGTCTAGATACTGACTGGAAGGTGATTTTACGCTTATCTGTACTGGCAGTACTATACATACATTATACCTGCTATACCTTTGTGCCTGACAATCCTCTTCAGATTTTTAAGAGTGCTAATTATCTTGTTTTGGACCTTGTTGAGAATGCATTGCCACAGTTGCACCCTGTAGGTATTTCAAATATTAAATGTAGAGCTTTATCCAACAAGTATTTTTGTCTTAGTACTAAGGCAAGGTAGTAATTTTTTTCTAAATTAAAAAATGTAACTCTAAATCCACGGAATAAATAGTTGCACCTGGAAATAGGTGGCAGGGAAAAGTTTTATGTTCAGCCTAGTCTAGTGTAAATACAATAGCAAACAGACATCACTTGTCATACACAAGTACTGAACACCCTAAGTTTGTGGTGCCAATAAGTAACAAATTGTCTGGAACCATTTTTAATGTATTTGGCTCCTTATTGGTGGCAACAGCTTCAGAAAACATTTAGAAAGCTTAAGTCAACTGTTTTAATTACTCCCTTGTATTGATGCACAAAGACCTTACATAGTCGTTTCATTCCTACTCAGACAGAAATCCTGAAAACAATTTTCAGATACTATTCAATTTCATTCTTTTCCACAAAATAGTTCAGATTAACCAGAAAGCTGAAACTGAAGGGAAATGCTGATTCCATTAGTGATGGGTTTTCTCTATTTAGCAGACAGTTGTTTGATGTCAAATGCAGCCTGATCTGCACTGGGCTTCCAAGAAGTTTGGGAGAAGCTTGCCTTTTAATTATCTCCTGTGGTATAGTGTCTAAAAATAGAAACAGAAAGTCATTTACATCGAAAATAAATAATTTAGGCAGGAAAAACCCAGGCAGCTTCTCTAGCTCATTTTTCTTAATGATTGATCAAATGAGAGTATTTAGGGTTGGGCTCAGAAAAAAGAGTTGGTAGAGGTGATTTGCTTAGCATATATGGACCTTCACTGGAAGACACTACTGAACGCTAAAGGGTTCTTTAATCTCGGGGTGGGGGGGGGAAGGTAGTATAAGAACCAGTGAGCCTAAGTGCAAAACGTGTTGCAAATCAGGCACAAATCTGGGAGGCTGAAACTGATGAACCATTACAGCAGACAATTTTCCACTTTTCCACATTTTCCAGAGGAACTGCAAAACAAACAAGTTAATTGGTTCCATGGAGAGGTATATTTAAGAAATTTAAGGGTCTGTAATATACAGAGAATCAGATCGTATGATCTAATTGCCCCTCTGAATTTTTAAGCAATTCCTGAAGTGATCTGTTTGTTTGTTGGTTCAGTATTACTTGGGTACCTGTTGTTTTTCCTGCAGATGGTACATAATTTCAATGTACTTTCAAGTCCTGCAAAGTTAGTTCAAAGAATTCAAACTCTATTAGTTGCAAGTAACTTTTCTCATGCAAAATTTTGATGTGGATGTCATATCTAAATTGTTTCCTTGACGGA
>NW_008824986.1:5549605-5557741 GCF_000699105.1 Pygoscelis adeliae | reverse complement strand
TTCATATCCATTACCAACCACTGTGTCATTGAGAAGAAGTCAAGTAAGGAGAGGGTACTTAAGACCAATTTTGAAAGATTTCGTAGCATATTTTAGAATTGTCACTGGCATCAGTGGATTCTTTTTTGCTTTGTGGATTCTTCTTTGCTTTTGCATTTAAAGTGAGTAATTGAGCTTTTTTTTTTCCTCTAAAAAGAACAAAGAAAGGTTAAATGTAGAAATATGGGATTTTTTTCCTGAAGTTGTCAGTATCAACAGAAAGGAGGAGTCCAACTGAGGTGAGAAATGGAAAAAATAGGTATTCTAAAATGTGTTTTCACCCATGGCTAAACAAATAGTATTATGGAATGGTAGTAGTATTCTTTGGTACTAATTGAATGCCAGGCTTATTTCAGATACTTTTCATACTTGTGACCAAATGTGTATTAAAATATAATGTTTACAAATATGTGAAAATCAACCCCAAAGTGGTGGTGGTCTGGTTTTGTGTTTTCCTGGTTGTCTCTAAAGAGCACTTGGAGCATACATAGTGTGCTAGAATCTGCTTCTGGGAATTTCTGCCTGCGACATCCACTTCAAATATCGTTCACAGCTTAAACACATTAGAAGCACATGGCTTACTGTCAACTTAAAAAAGAAAAGAAAAATTACCCTTAAGACTTTTTTTTTTTTTAAACTTTGCTCCATTGTGAAAAGGCTGAAGCAGCAGATTTTTGGAGCTTCTGTAGATTCTATGCGCATACCATGTTTTTGCGACTACAGTTTTACAGTTTTTCCATTTTAAAAAATGAAATATATCTGTTTCTCAGAACTCAAAATGCTGCATTTTTCTTAACTTTCATGAAACTTGGCAGTGAATCCTGTGCTCCTTCAGCGTTTCTGTATCCCCAGCTGAATGTGCTCAGAACTTCCCAGTGGTAAAGACTTGGGTTTTTTTTATTGTTGGAACGAAAAGAGTATCCAGGCATGGCTTAAACAGTTTCAATTTTCAATTGAATACAACAGGTTTACAGTCTGAAGTTGTATTTGGCATTTCTTTAGTAGTGAAGTGATTTCAATCACTGAGATGATGGGAAAGGCAGATATGTTGTGTTACAGCTATGTTTTCTCCTGCCATTGAGAATATATTTACTTTTATATACCCTAAGATGTATTTATCTGTCTAGCATAATGAATTAGATTAATTCATTAGCCAGAAGAGGGTTTAAATTTTTTTTTGAGAACAGTTCATCCCATCACAGGAGAAAAAGCACTGTTAGACTGCAAAAGGGCAGAGGGCTCAACAACTGGGGAAAAAGAAATAGGCATCCCTTGTAAAATCATATCCTTGTTTCTAATACTTAGAAATTTGGCTGGTAGTTGGGGATTTTTTTGTTTGTTTTAATTGAATTTAGTTTTGCATTGTGGCACTTTATGTTCCTGGACACCAGATGGTGCTGCTAAACCATCTAATGTGTAATTTTCACACTCTTTTGAGTAATTGATACTTGATCTAGTTCCAAAGTGAGTTCTGTACTTTCTGACCAGGTGTATATTCCAGGATGCAGAATGGTACCCGATAGCTCAGCACAACACCTTCTGCTGTTTAAGAACAATGGTCTGAAAATTATAATGTAAACTGAAGTGTGTTGTAGAATCAATGTTTCAGATCTCACTGGGCAAAAACTGCCATCAGCTGGTGTTTCTCCTGGGTATATAGCTTAATAGCAAGTCTTAATTTATATACTTGACACTTCAAAGACTTGATTTATTATTTAAGTGTCACTTAAATTTGATTTGATAACTTCAGTCAGAAAACTAGTGGAGGCACCTTTATTGCCAGGTTAAAACTGGAAAGGATAGTTCTAGAGACTAATTAAATACAACAAAGTGATGATGAGAGTGGGTTTGAGTTTGGGGTTCTTTTTAGACGTTGTCTGTCTGTTAAAGCTGTCAAAAAAATTCTAGTTGTCCTCTGTTAATACTTGTTTGATAAGACATGATAGCTTAGCTACATAATTGCATTGCAGACAATGTTTTTAATACTGTGATGTACATTTGGCATTTGATTTCTATTTATTTTAAGTTGGTTATGTTTAATAAACTCATCTGGTAATCCTAACTGTGGGGCTGAAGGGATGGAATGATACATTTGGTTTTTAGCTGAATCCCAAAGGTTGGTGGTACAGTTTATTGCTGAACTCTAAATAATGGATTCAAATTTATTTAAGCAGTGAGGAAATTTTTGATAGATATTTTACTGTATTTTTCTTACAAGTCCTTATTTCTTTTATAGATCCCCATATTAAAGTCTCTGGAAAAAAGGAAAATGTTAAAGAAGCGAAAGAGAAAATCATGTCTGTGTTGGACACAAAAGTAAGAAAGAACTTACTTAGAATGACACCTTAACTGCTAATTTTGTGGTGACATTGATCTCTTTAAATGGGCTCATTTAAACAGAAGGTATTGATGGACACTTCGAAGCAAAGCCTCCAATATATTCCTTCTGGATGTTGATATTTGGTGTATATACACATTTAAACATGCAACAAGAAAATACTTGCTTAAAGCACTTTTTCCAGATCTGGTCTATATAGAAATAATATTTCCAGCCATATGGCTAAAAGCATACGTAGTTTGTTCATTGGATTGGGTTTTTTACTTTAGAATCTGAAATACAGCTTCACTGCAAACAGTAGATTATACGGCCGCTTCAGTGAACCTAATATTTTGGTTTTGTTTGAAATTCAATTTTAGGAGCATTTATGCAGTTCTATTTTTAACAGTTACTGCACTCTTACACTCTGAAACATTAGGACCAGAATTTCTAAAACGTCTAGATTTTGGCCAGGGGTCTCATATGTTCATCAGATTTTCTTCTCATCCAATAGCAAGTCGTTTGTGGCAGTGTATATGGCTTCTGTGTAGTTGTATGCCAACTTTTTGATTCTCTAAAAGGATTGACAAAAGAACACTCCAGTGATAAGTGCAATTTTTTGAACAACTATTAACGACATTATTATGGACTTTTAACAACAGAGCTTTTAAGAACAGCTGTAAGCAGTGTTTGTATATTTTAAAAACTGATGTACCAGAAAAATGTGGTATGTTTGTTAAAGGAGGAAAAAATCCTGTGTTTTAGGTCCCATGGCTTTGTGATTTGCCAGTGTCTTCATCATATGATCCTTTCAGATCAGACAGGGGTGTATGACTGCAGTTGAAAGAACACAGAATTAAAATAATCAGAATGGATTGCAAAAGGTTGATAAAAGCTAGGGCGCGTTTTAAAAGCCTTAGACATTTTTTTGAAGATGTATCTTTGGGGTATTTATTTTCATGTTATTTCCTCACTGGAAAGAAAATGTGAATGGTTTAGCATCTGACTATGGTCTATATTAAAAACAACTTACTTGAGTAGAAGTTAAGCCAGTTAAGCCTCTGCAAAAATACTTTGGAAATACAATTTTGAATGTCATTCTTGAGGTTACGTTACTCTAAAATACTCAGGTTCTGCTGTGAACAAATCTAATCATGGGTGCTTGATTTCCAGAGCAATCGGGTAACCTTGAAGATGGATGTTTCACATACAGAACATTCTCATGTGATAGGTAAAGGTGGCAATAATATTAAAAAGGTGATGGAGGAAACAGGATGCCATATCCATTTTCCAGACTCAAATAGGAATAATCAAGCAGAGAAAAGCAACCAAGTAAGTATTGTTTAATATTTTAACTCATTTATACTGTAATTCCTGAGAGTATAAAACTTTTCTAAACTTTCGTCAGTTTGGGTTTTTTGAGGATGGGTGAGTTCATGTTCAGGGAAATAGATTTTTTGGTATTTACACTCTGTGGAAAGCATGGGACTTCATAAGTGAGCAAATCTTTAAAAACAGATGGAAACAATTTGTGATGGCTCATGAATAATTTTAACGTTTAAACTAAAATTATTTTATGCATACAGTAGTCAACAACTTAGTGTGAATGGTAGAGAAGCAGTATGAAAAGCACTGCTTTTGTAAATTTTTTCCTGTTCAAAGCCTGACTTATTTAGCATACTGATTAATTTCTTGGTGCTTTTGGCTTATGGTGTAACTTAGTTGAAAACTAAACTTGGTAGATATCCAGTAAAAATGAATGTCCTGTTGTAAGAGTTCAACTTTATTGGAATAAGTCATTGAACCTGAATTGTACATCTCTTGTAATGCTAATACTACTAGAATGTTTACTTTCAAGTCTTTCATCACTGTGTTTAGAATTCCCTCTCAAGCATCCTAGTGGCTGCTGAGCAAAATACAGTAATTTCAAAATGTTCAAGAAAACCTACTGTTGTTGAATATTAGCATTGAGCACATGTATAGAGTAGTAATTCCATTATTTGATCCAAACAGCTGTATTGTTTGATGTATCTTTTTTTCTAGTTGCTTAAGCCTGAGATGCTACAATATTCACAGTTTTTTTTAAACTGGTTTTAGTTTTCAGCCACTGTTTAGCAACCACTTAGGATGTCACCAGGTGTGAAATAAGAGTTGATTTAAAAAAAAAAAAAATTTTTAAAAGAGAGTACTGGTGTCTGAATAACTTTTCCAGTGCCTCATTTGAAAATGTAATGCTATGTTTTCTATATTCTTGCTCTTCCAGGTGTCTATTGCAGGACAGCCAGCTGGAGTGGAGTCCGCAAGAGTTAGAATTCGGGTAATAGTCTATTTCAGTATAGTGTTCCTTTGAAAACACCTGAAAGGTGTGTGTGTGGGGGAAATCGTAGTTTTGAGAACCCTAGGGTTGTCTGGCTCTCTCTTATGACAGCAGAAATATAGGAACAATGTGAGTATCCGTATGAGTAGTAAAATGCAAAGGGTATTGTAAAAACAGTGATTCACATTCTGGCCAAATTTTTAACTAGCCCAAGGTGGATCTTGAACATGAAGTCTACAGTATAAAAAAGATGTAAAGTATCCCATACTGTGTCTAAAATTGCATCTTAACTTACCCTCCGTAGATGGCCTGTAGAAGCTCAGGCATCCTGTGTGAATCTATGACTTAAGAAAGGCAATTGCTGCCTTTTTAATTTTAACCATTTTCATGTGTAATTTGTGTAAGTAATTTGGTGGAATTCAGTTCCATTCTCCACTCGTAGTACTTTTTTATCTTTACCTTCTAGTTTTGATTTGTATGTGTATTTTGGCATGGATAATCATAGATCTAATAAATTATGAAGACTTTTTCGCAATTGTTGTAGTCAGGTATGTCACTTACACAACCTTGGTCTTGGCACTCATGAAAGAAGCTGATGTTTACGTAGCTTTGTAGCTGACTTCAGAACTCCAATTAATCCATGACAGAAAAGAGAATTCTCTAGGAAGTTTAACAAATATTGACCTGTTCGTAGGTCTGCATGGATAAGTATGGGAAATTACCTGGCTTTATTGTTGCTACATAATGGCAAAAGATCCTGCTATTTTGGGGGGAAAAAAAAAACCCAAAACCAAAAAAACCAAACAGCCTGTGCAAAACAAAAAACTTGTGTCCCTGGAAAAATCGGTGCCTTTTTGCAACTCAAGATATGATGATATTTTTATCAATGAACCCTGGGCAGAAGATATACTACGTCAGTTTAATCATCACTGACCAATACATTATGATTCAGTAATAAAATCGTTGTAGTTTTAGTGAGTATGATTTCGGTTTTCAATATTTGCTCTTCAATGTTGTTGTAGGAATTGCTTCCATTGGTACTCATGTTTGAATTGCCTATTGCTGGAATTCTCCAACCAATCCCAGATCCTAATTCTCCCACAATTCAGCATATCTCTCAGACGTATAATATCTCAGTTTCCTTTAAACAACGCTCTCGAATGTATGGTGCTACAGTCATTGTCAGAGGGTCACAAAATAACACTAGTGCTGTGAAGGTAATATGTCTTCTTAAGTAGGTTTCTGCATGTCATAAATAAAATCATAATTTCGATACTTAGGAACTATATTAATGTTATATCCTGCCTCATCTGTGCATGTTGTTATTGTATGATCACCTTTAAAGCCTGAGGGTTTGGTTTTTTTAAACTTAACTGGTATAGGTGAGGTGTAAAAACGTGTAGAAAATAGTTTTAAGTTTCGGATTTAGCATTGTCTGTGCTAAGGTTTTAATCTGTTTTTCATCTCTTGCACACCTGTTCAGGTTTCCAGCAATTCTGGAATATGTGCTAATCTTACCCAACTTTTAATTAAAAAAAAAAAAAGAATAAAAAAACCCAACCCACAACACAAAAAAGCAAAACAAAAAACCCACCGCAGAAAAAAAAAAAACAAACAACATTCAATATTGTCTTACTGCCTTTTACAACGGCAATTAAACACTGTATTTGGTCATAAAATGGGAATAGTAGGTAGAGTTTAGTCCATCTATTACCTTTAACAAATCAATCAGGTTTTTAAACAAAACAGAATTTTATCTTGAATGTGGAATGCATAACAAGTAAGGAAACAGTCTGAAATGTCATTTTGTATGCCTGTGAGCACTGTTTCACCGGTTTCTTGCATTTCCCCTGCAGGAAGGAACAGCCATGCTTTTAGAACACCTAGCTGGGAGCCTGGCCTCTGCAATCCCTGTGAGCACACAACTAGACATTGCAGCGCAGCATCATCTCTTTATGATGGGTCGAAATGGCAGTAACATCAAACATATCATGCAGAGGACTGGTGCTCAGATCCACTTCCCTGACCCTAGTAACCCACAGAAGAAATCCACTGTCTACCTCCAGGGCACAATTGAGTCTGTCTGTCTTGCCAGGCAATATCTCATGGTAAATAATACTTCCAGTGAAACTTGCTTGTAAAAAATGCCTGATCATAGAAAATATGCTTTTTCTGCATGTATTTATTGGTCAAATGTAAATTAGCCTTAGAGAGGAGGAATTACTACTCACATTGCAAAAAGCTGATTCAGCTGAGTGCTCTATTTTTGTCAGTGTTTTGTGAGTGTTTGTAGTTATCTAAAATATTTGTAATCTCTGGTATCATGATTTGAAAAACGACCTTGGCAATGTAAATGCAACATAAGCAATTTAAATTTACAATAACAATATGCTTCTGAGTAGAAGGCAGACTTTTAGAGGGTTTTGTTGTTGTTGGGTGGTGGGTTGTTTGTTTTGTTTTGCCAGCCTGCCTTGTCCATGTTTGTCAGGTAAGTAGGTTTCTTCTGGGAGGAAGTGGCAGGAATTTCTTAGTTCCTATGTAGGCGAGTTTTCAAGGAAACTGTGGAACCATAGGAAGTACTTACTCATTCTGCAGTCTTGCGTTCTTTCTAGTACTGTAGCCCCAGTACTATAAGACCTTTTATAAAAATAGATCTGGTGATGAATATCCACCCCTTATTCTATACCATCTGTGTCATGCTCAAGTCTCATATTTTTCCAGTACATTTTCATTAATTACCACCCCCTTTTTTCATATATATATATATATACACACACACACACACACACACAGAGATATCATTCCCTTAGTTTGTGGGCCATCCCTCCAAAACGTTCGGTGAGTTCATTTAGTCCATGACTTCAGGCTCCATCTGTCATAATAATCTTTCAGGGTAGGAAGAATGGAGATGGTATGTGGTGTTGGATTGTTTCATGTTGAAGTCAGTTCTGGAACCATCATCACTGTGCTTTGCTTGGTTTCACTGAAGTTATTCTTCATTAGTCTGGGTAATTCTTATTGTAATATCATTAGTATGGCATATAATATTATTAGTATTATTAGTATATCTGTGTATTATTAGTATATCTGTGTATTATTAGTGTAACTATTATAACTATAATTAGTACTTAACATCACATAATTCAGATCATTGGCTATTCTCACCCAAAATCAAATCCCCTTGAGGTACATGTCGGACTTCCCCATCCTTCCGCATTATCCACCAAGTGCACCCAGGTCCTTGAGCAAAAGCAATCCCACGGATGGGTTTGCCTTTGCCCGAGGCAGGAATAACCCAAAATGTTTTCCCCAACATATTTTTTATGTGCACTACAGGGACTTTATTCCCATCTACGGTACGTAAAAGTTCTGACTGGGCAGGGCCAGCTCGATTGGCAGATCCCCGAGTGTTGACTAACCAGGTGGCCTTTGCTAAATGCGTATCCCAATGTTTGAATGTCCC
>NW_008824986.1:5545109-5547945 GCF_000699105.1 Pygoscelis adeliae | reverse complement strand
CAGCCTTCTCAGTCGGTAGAGCATGGGAAGCTGAAAAGTCCTTGACTAGTGTAAGCACTACTTAACAACAACTAAAACATCGGTGCGTTATCAACTTTGTTCTCATCCTAAATCCAAAACACAGCATTGTACCAGCTGCTAGGAAGGAAATTAACTCTATCCCTGCCAAAACCAGGACAGCAGGTTTTTGTTGGTCTTTAAGCTTTACAGGAGCCTTTAGGCATTGTTGTGGTACTAATGTTTGTACACAGATTTTTATACATGTGGATATTTATGAACAACTCATGGGAGGATTGGATTCAAATCCAGTTCAAAGCTGGTATCAGGATAAACCACGATACCATTAAATTCCAGAAGTCCACATCTCTCTTACATTGCACTGTGCCTTGCTGTATAGTGGAAAACAAAAATATGGTGCCTTTCTGCTTATACAGTTACATTCATATTTTTATATTCTAGGATTTATTGTCTGTAAATACTAAGAGCCTTATTCTATGTGTTTCCTTGGTGAGGTCTTAGTAGTACTTTTCTGGAGGTTCATGAAGTCGAAGGAAATGCAAATAAGCTATCATACGAACATCAAAGTACACCTTTGCTCTCTAAACTTACAAATATGCGAAGGCCATTTTTTGAAATATTGATGTTTGATTTAGTAATTCCAAACACATCAGTACAACTTAGTATGCCAAATCACGTGCACTATATCACCCTTTAAGAACTGACTTGGTCTGTTTCAACTCACAGCCACATGTCCTGAAACTGTTGTTTCCAGGTTTGTAGATAAAACAAATTTTAAAAGCAAATTTTGCAAAGAAGGAATATATCTTTTTAAATAATAAAAATTTGAAAAGCTGAGGGAAGAAGTAACTAACCAGATAAAAACTTACCTCCATTTCCTAACTTAGTAAAAACAGTATTTTTCAGCTTCAGATAAAAACACTTAAATATGCCAGCCATGCCAATACCTACATACAGATAGATAGCTGCGGTCGTTCCCAGCTTCTTTTGAGGTAAATTTCACTTCACTTGTTTTGTTCTTGGGCATTGTTCAGTGGGATGAGATTTCTGTGTTGTAGAATGATTTCCTGCAAGGTGCGACTGCATGCTGGCCTTCTCACTGTGGCCACTGTTATCGCCTCCTGCCAGTTCCTCTGATTCAGTCAGAATAACAGCTGATGCCGTTTCTCAGCTAGGCAGCACAAGTGTCCTATGGAATTGGAGAGGTGGTTTAAAAACAGTGATTTGATCTCTGCAGAGCTCCTAGGAATAACTGTCTAGAAGCATCTGAACATCAATACCAAGAAAAGAAATACTATATCGTTTTTCTGAACTACTAAACTGTTGTGATCTAATTTTCGTAAGAGACTATATTTGAGGCAGAGTTTACCATATCAACAGATAATGCAATGCAGCGCATAGATACCTCACAGTAGGACATATGTAATGTATTGGTGCTCTTTTTAAAAATTGCTTAGCAGTATGTCTAAATGGAAACTTTAATATCAACTAGTAACTAATTTCATTGAGAAGGCTATGAATCCTGTGGTGTATAAGTTGTGAATATCCCTTATCTCTGACAAGCATTGCAAGTCTCAGTTTCTAATCATCAGCATATTGCTTGCAGGAATATATTCAATGTGGTGGTTAAGACAATACTCATAGTAGTGATGAGGGCAAATTGTGAAAGGAAAAAGGGATACCTAGTGACTTAAAATTAAATACTTTTCTAACCGACAGGGTTTCGGAATCTCATTTAAAATGTTCTTATTCTATGTCTTCCCCTTATTCCAAACCCTTTGGTTTCGTCTGTATTTTGATCATCACTAAAAAATACTGAGACTTACTTTTGTTAGTTTTGCATATAATAATGAGGACTGTACTATATTTAATTACATAAGGCATTGACAACTTTAGTTTTGTTCACTCACTTCCTGTCAAAGAACGTTATTTGGTCCTGTTCCTCTCTTACCATCATCATCATCATGTAGGTGCTCTAAACATACAATAACAAAACAGTAGTGTAAAACCCGAGCCTTTTAATATGCTTATAAAACCTGACATTGTAACTTTGAAGTTTCTGGTTTTCCTGTTAACCTTTAGTTGCATTTTCATTCAGCAGGCTTTCAGTGAGACCTTCTGATATTACTTTCTGTAAGTTTTTTACAAAAACATTTGGAGCAACCAAGTATGAAATGCTTTCAGCAGTTCTGTTACTGTAAAATCCTTGATTATTGATTTCAGTGTTTTTAAATAGACTTTATTCTTAATTGTTCTTTTCAGGCACGTTCACTTTGTGGAGTTAAGCTGTGTTTGTCAGTCTTCCTGAAGTCAAAATAGTTAAGATGCCTTGCTTTAATTTTCCTTAAGTTAAAATTACTTTAAGTTTGGGAATTACTGTATAGCTATAGATGGTACTGTTGAGGAGTGCTATTTAAATATAAAATTATATTGAACTAGTGATCTGAAGAATAAATATACCTATTTGCTGCTTTTCATTCTGAAGCAAAAGCAGGAAACTGATTTAAGACAGCTTTCTTGAATGTATCTTACTGTGGCTCTTTTCCTGATAACATGTGATACTATGTTTACTTTATTGTGAATCTAAATTCACAAGAAGTAGGATTTGTTTTTCACTGACTTTGTACCCTCTATTTTTGTTATTTTATGAGAAGTAGCAATCTAATAATTTCTAGATAGCCTGTGACCCTTGAGGTTGTTGTTTTTTTGATTTGGGCTTTTTTTAGGGGTGGTGTGGTTTTTTTTTTTTACTTAAAGTTTTAGTATTTCAAGTGTTTCAGAGATGTCATCCATATCACTGGAAATTATTTAGCTAGCT
>NW_008824986.1:5543314-5545084 GCF_000699105.1 Pygoscelis adeliae | reverse complement strand
GACTTATGCAATGGTGACTTACAGAGAATTTTTTTCAGAATTGTGTTTCCTTATCTCAAACATAGTTTAACGTGAGCCATTGGAGTACGTGAGAGTCCTGCTATCAGTTCCTGACAATATTTTGTTCTGATTTAATAGGTAGTAGTGGTTTCTGAATTTGAATCCTCCGGACACCTCTAAGTCTGTATAACTAGCTATTGCAGGGTGCGTATGTGCTGGTTGGAATGTCAATATTCAACAAATCATTTCACCCTTATACCACCAAATTGTTTGTTCAGAATCCCAGGGTAGAAAGATACACCTGTATTCTTGCATACAAGGAAATGGCTTTACTTAAAATTTTATCCTTGCTATTTTTTCTGAACTTACTGTATCATGACGTACATGTGTTACAATCTCTGTATTTCAGTTTATTGCTAACGTTTTCATGGGAAAAGGGTAGGTTATAAGTTTTATGAATCTTTGCGTCTTGTCTTTTCAGGGTTGCCTTCCTCTTGTGCTCATGTTTGATATGAAGGAAGAAATTGAAGTAGAACCACAGTTTATAACACAGCTAATGGAGCAGTTAGATGTCTTCATAAGCATTAAGCCGAAGCCAAAGCAACCAAGCAAGGTTGGTGAAAAGCTAATATATTCTTTTTATGCTTTCATGACAACTTTTCAGAGCTGATGAGTTGACATGTCTGCTCCTCCTCCCTAACTTAATGGATCATAAACTTGTGAAAGGCATATATATTTTCTGCTTGAAATATCAATTTAAATGTTATAACAGCTCTCCTTTATGGTAATTTGACTTTTTCATTAAATATTTGACAATACAGAGATTAGCTTTTGTATGGAAGATACTGATAAAAGAAATAAAGTATGAGGAGATAAATTGTATCTGACTAGAACTACTCTTGATTTGTTTTTAGAAAAATTCGTCTTAAATTGCAGCTCCCCCATGTAACTGCAGTATTATTTGGCAATCAGAATTAAAAAACAACAACAAAAAATACAAACAAACAAAAAAACCCCAACCAAATAATATGACTATGAGAAAAGTCTGACTGTGTTCTACACAGGATGTTGAAAAGAACCACAAGAAACAGAGTTACAAAATACCTCTAATGGGAGATGTTCATTGTAAAATATTCAAGCGAATATGGATAGGAGACTTTCAGTTATCTGCATGGTTGTATAGAATACCATAATAAACAAAAATGTCAAAATATTAAATGACCATTCCATTGTGTCAATAAGTAAGCTTCTCTGTGTAGAAATATATAAAATCAATACAAAGAAATATAGTGTAGACAATGTACAGGAAACAATGTTTTTCATAATTTAGTTTTCTAGGCATTTGTTACTTTATTCTCCGACAGCTATGAATTTAATAGCTGAATTTAATATGAACAACTTTTTTGTCCACTTTGAGGTATAGACCTCTGATGAAAGAGAAGATAAGGTTTTAGTTATTGGTTCACTTCTCTAGATCCTGGGGCACTTAAGATTTGATATACCACATAGCACCAAGGTACAATAATAATTGTTTTTCTTAGACAGAAAGGACTTTCATCATTCTCATTGTCAAAGTGCATACAAAATCCCTAAACTTAGTGTCAAAGCCACTTAATTTGAGTAGTTGCTAATGGACATTATCTCATGCTGTCTCACACTGCTGTTACTGATAGCCATGAGGGAGTATTAAGAGGTGTGTGTTGTAGATTCATGTTATATGGTTGTGTTACTCATTGGTTTTCCTTTTTTGTTGTGTTTTGTTTTCTTTCC
>NW_008824986.1:5510504-5543289 GCF_000699105.1 Pygoscelis adeliae | reverse complement strand
GTTGAACGAAATGCCTTAAATATGTATGAGGCACGGAAATGTCTCTTGGGACTTGAAAGTAGTGGAGTTACCGTAGCATCAAATCCCTCTGTCTCATGCCCTGTTGGTCTGTCTTGTCCTGGTTTGGATATCTTGTCCTCAGCAGGACTAGGACTCACTGGGCTTGGTATGCATTCTATTCTATATATATATCTTTATATTTTTTCTATGGATACATATTTGTTTGAAACTTAATTCACTTGTACTAGAAAAAAGGACCAGATGTGTATTTTGCATAAGGAATCGTGTTAAAGCATTAGAGAATTCCAAAAGCATCTGGCCTTTCAAGGGCTTGTTGTTGTAAAACTTCCTCCAAGGCTTTCACAATCAGCCGTGTGACTCATCTCTGTAGAAAATCCCCCGGAAGCTCACAAACCACTCGGTTGGAAGTGAAAGGGGGGGAAATACAGGTGAAGTAGGACATTGCTTTTACAACTTTCAGAAGAATCTCTTTCAAATGAAACTTCTTCTTTGGTAATATTGCGATGTCTCAGGTTGTCCTGAATTTGAGTAGGTACTTAAACCTCGGTCAACAGTACTGTGAAAGTTAACATAGCTAACACCACATTTCAGTTCTGGCTGTATCGCACTGTGATTGAGGGATGCACGTGCTACTAGTTTAGACCTTACTTATCAGTATGAAATTTAGGATAGGAATGTGTAAGCTTTCTATCTTAATGTAATCTTGTAGAAGCGCATAGTCCAGACTGGAATTACCTTTTTATTTTCAAGTTCTGCAAATACCCTATTATCAGAACTGTGTAGAAAACCAAGCAGTCCCAGAAGAATTTGGTGACAAATCTTGACACTGGTTCTTGAAACTTGGAGTTCTCATGTAACCACCATGCTCCCTTGCGACCTGCCATCCAGGAGTGCTGTGTAGTTCCATGTCAGATGCTTTCTTGGGGGTCACACGGGGGCAAGTGTTTGTGCCATTTGACTGTGATTTTTTTTTTTTTTTAATGCTGCTTTTGTTACCGTTCTTGTCATGCCTGCACTTTGGGGTTGTGTCTTTACCTCTTTAGAGTATAGTGCTGAACTGCCTTGTGAATGCTCTTACACGAAGAGCTGGTTTGAGAGAATGCTTTGGGAATAAGCAATGCATTTGGGGGATAATTTGCAGTCAGTATTGAAGATGCAAAAAGGAATTGAACAGTTCTTAGTGTGGAAGCAGTGGTTCTTTCATATGAGCTTCTGAGAAAAAGGTTATTGTCTGAAATGAAAGTAAGGTTGTGCAGTGCAGTTGCTTTCTTGTTCTCTAAGTGATGCTTCTTTGAAACAAACTGACAGAAGCAATGAAGGGGATACAGAGGGATGGTGGGGCTGAGAAGCAGCCAGTGCAGACTCGTTGTTCTGACAATAGTTAGAGTCCAGTAGAAGGACATGAGATGCTGCAATTCTTCTTGAATATATGATTCCCAGTTTAAGAATGCTTGTTCTTAATGTGTTCTCTGCACAAAATTAACAGCAGGTTTAATGTTAAAATTTGTTTGTAAAATACATGCTGGTGCAATTTAGTGGGTTTTTGTTTAATTGGTACTCTTGTAAAAATGTTTTTCTGAAAGTCTTAACTAAATATTCACTTGTATCATTTTTTGCAGGCCTTTTAGGTCCAACAGCCCTGTCAGTCAACACCTCAACTGCTCCAAACTCCCTGCTGAATGCCCTTAATAGCTCTGTGAGTCCCTTACAGAGTCCAAGTTCAGGCACGCCTAGTCCCACGTTATGGGCAACATCTCTTGCTAACGCGAATGCCACAGGTTGGTAGAAGTTAAATGTAAATTAAATTAATTGTGCAACAGTAAGTTGTTAGAATGACTATTGAAAAGTCCAGAATCATTCATTCTTTAGAGTCTTAATAATTTCTTAAGTTTATCTTAACACAGATCGATAAGTATCCAAATCTGTAATATAAGCTTATGACATGCTGTCACATGCAATGTTTTGATCTGTTTTATATAGGAAACTATGTTAACCTACAAAGTAATGGTTGGATAAAGCATTATGGTTTTGGCATGCAATTCTAATGGAAACTTGTTTAGTTATGTATCAAAGCCACGTAGAGATTTATATAAAGCACTATAGTACTTGAGAAAGTTAAATGAGAAATTTAATCAGAACATAACCGAATTTTGTTACAGGTTTTTCTGCTATTCCCCATTTAATGATACCGTCTACTGCCCAAGCAACTTTAACTAGTATTCTGTTGTCTGGAGTACCTAGTTACAGTCAGAACACTCCATCTCCACCACCAGGCTTGACTCCTGTTGAAGTCCATGTGAATGGCATGCAATCAGAGAGTAAAAAAGGCTCACCTTCTTTAAATGGTCATGTAAAGGTAGGTGATATGATATTTTCTCTGGAGAACCAGCTCTGTTTGTAATAAACCTCTACTAAGAAGAGCTGAAAGAGAAAACTAGCTACATTAGTAGATTCTTAAAGCTACTAATTTTAGAAATTGAACAGTGGTGTTTTCAAAATATGACTTAAAGATTGAAAAATGGAACATTCAAGCATATTGTTCTCCTATATCAGGAATTAATTTCTTGTTCTCCTGCACAGATAGAAAAGGGAAATTATTTCAACATTTCCTTAAGCATAACAATCACTTTAGTGATTTTTGACAATCATTTCAGACCTCAAATATCAAGTATGCTGCACTGTCTGCCACATCGCTAGGAGAAAATGTGTTGAGCACAAACCACGGTGATCCGGTAAGACAAACAAGTACTCATGGTGCCTCAGAACAAGTAGCTGCCAAGTCAAATAGTGCAGAAGGTAAAATTCTGATATTTTATTCTTTTGTCTGGTAGTGTTTGTGCAGTCTATGTACAGTTCATGAAACAAAAATGTAAATATATTGCCTGTGCATTGGTTTTGCAGCCATGTTGAAGGAAAATATTGCTGGATGTCCCCCATTTGTTTTCAAAGAAAGTAAATAGAAGTTGTAGTATCTGAGCTGTACTGTTGATAGAAACACCTTAAGTCAACATAAATGCGCTTGTAACATTTTATTTATTCCCTAAGAGCAGAGGGAAATAAGCTATGAAAATGAGTATGTTTTACAGCAGCTTAACTTCATTGCTTAAAACAATCTCTGCTGGTTTAAATGACGTTGTATTTTTTTAATGAAAGGAAAGAATTAATGCCTTTGAGAAGGTTATTGAATAAAATTATGTGTCGATCAAACCTAGATGACACTGGCAAACAGAATTTATTTGCATGTTTTATGACAATATTTCAGTTATACTGCCTTTTAGGAGCTAAAGGAACTAATGAACTGTTCCTGTCATTCTTGGAGGGAGGGAAAGCCAGTTCCACTTCAAACTTGAGCAAATATGTGTAAAGGCCTTGTTTCCCTTGCAAATACTGATCAACAAGGAGATGCTCTTTTATTAAGGGTTGTGGTCGTTTGAAATGCTGATTCGAATAAAAGGTACATTGCCCAATTAAGGTGATTAGCATGTGTTTTTACAAATATTTAAGATACCTGAACATTAAGAGGGGAGCTTTTATTTCAGCAAAAGTTATCTAAGCACCTGGCAAAGCTTATTAAAACTGGATATAAAATCAAATTGGTTTGAAATACTTAGTCACTTTTGATTGTCAGTCTTCAGATTTAATATTAACTAATATCACTTAAAATATTTTTTTTTAAAGAAAATACTTAGTGTGTCTACTATATATGTGAATACTAACACCTTTTTTTGTGCATTTGAACTTACATTTCTGACCAAGTTATTATCCCTGAAGACTAGAATAATTCTGTAAGGAGGAAGAGCAGGTTTTGTTCTATAGTTGTCATTCCTTCAGTAACTTCACTAGAACATAAGAGGGTTTTGTTTAGCTATTCTCTTCATTGGTCTTGTAGGTTGCAATGATGCTTTTGTAGAAGTGGGCATGCCAAGAAGTCCATCCCATTCAGCAAATACCAGTGATCTGAAGCAGATGATGAGCTCTTCCAAACAGGCCTGTTCTAAGAGACAAACGGTTGAATTACTGCAAGGCACCAAAAACTCTCATTTACAGTAAGTTAAATGTGCAAATACAGATTAATGGAACTTTTGCCATGCAAAAATACTTCACATGTTTTTGTAGGTAGAAGGTGTGGTTCAGTCATAAGATACTCAAAGAGCTGATTTAAATTGGCCTTGATTTTTCATCGCATTGGGCATTAATATACTTCCCCGGTTTGTCTGATAATTGCAAACTTTGAATGCTTTTTGCACATCCTAAGTATTTTTCTTTGGTTTGAAAAAAAAAAAAAATGCCTTGCCTCTCCCACAAAAGAGTGGGGATTTTTTTTCAGAGTAACTTTCATTACCTATTTCTAAAGGATACATTTGTTGCACTTCCCTTTTTTTTTTTCATTGATTGCTTTGAGAACAATTTCTAACTGACAGCCTTTTTCCTTTTGTGTGTACTTGAGGCTGTGCTCTTAGAAAAAAAATATTCACGGCATAACAGCATGTTCTCAAACACTTGTCTCAATGATTTTTTGTTTGTTTGGGTTTTTTAATGAGCCAGCAGTAGGAAAGGCTCTTTTGAGTCATAATATGTCTTGGCAACACAGGTTTTGTGCTTAATGCAATGTTTTAGCCAATCTACTTTAAGTAGTGTTTTCACTGTTCCTTTTGGGAACTGTTTATCATCACTCTTTTGAGATGCATATTTTCTCCTACCTGATTTATATACACTGTTAAAGCTATAATATGTATTTCATTAATTCTGCTCTCAGAGTTTAGAAATCCAAGGATTCCTGCTTAACCAGACTCAGTTGTTCGTATGCCACAGTTGTTTGTATGTCTTGTTCTTTTTGTTGAGGATATAGTGTTCACAGTTTCCTTAGGGCATTTTTCTGGGGTAGTCTACAGCATCTAAAACATGGTCACTTTGCTTTGAAGTAAGAGTTTATGCTCTTCTAGAGTAGGCATAAAATGTGGCTGATTTTTAGAAAGAAAAGATTACATTAAGAGGCGCTTTGGCATGTAGGACTGCAATTACTGAAGCTTTAAAAGCAAGTAGGACCGATGTTAACTTTCTTAGTCCCCATTATGCATGTCTCTTTATCCTACTACTATCAATCTGTTAGACCTGCTGGCTGAGCAAGGCTAAAAGGTATGAAGTCACGCTGTGTAGGGATTGCATGTGATAATTCCAGATACCAGACAGCTCAAATCTGAATCTATAAACTATGCCTCATACTTGGTAATATAGGAAGCAGCAATGTGTGCTTTGTTTCACTGACAGAGAAACAGGTAAAGGGAAGCTGAGACTTTGGAAATATTGCTAAAATCACTGAGATGTTTGTGTACTGGCGTTTCTTGAATTTGGCTGCCAAACTCCTCAGGGTAAAGCTCAATTATCAAAATTGCATTGAATGTTCACTGCTTGTAAAAAAGAAGACTGGAGTTAATACTGACTTTGCTCCTGCAGTACCACAGAGAGGCTGCTCTCAGAAGCAGAGTTAAGTGCTTCTGAAAGTCCCATGGCTGATAAAAAGGCTCCTGGAAGTGAACGGGCAGCAGAGCGAGCAGCAGCTGCGCAGCAGAACTCTGAAAGAGCACGTCTAGCTCCGCAGCCGTCGTATGTAAATATGCAGGTATGTTTCCCTGAAGAAACCCAAATCTAGTGCAAAACTTGATAACTGCAAAGTGAAATTACCATGGAATGCCAGGATGACCACTGACCAGCAGACTGACGTGCCATTACCATTTCAGTAAACGCACTTCCCAGTGAAGTCGTTAACTCTTTCAACTAGAGAGTGGGTTGTCAACTAAGTCTTGAAGACAAAAAAGCCCTTATGCTTCTGCTGAATACGAAAAATTTAAGTACAGAATAAATTGCATGGCTATATTAGTCTCACAAGCATCATTTGTGTGTAAAAAAAATCTTACATCGTTGCTTTGAGAAAAGAGAATTATATATACAAAAGACATTTTACAACTTTTCATAAGCAGTGTCAGCACAATTTTTTTCTATAGCTTCAGGTTTATATACAGGGGGATTTACTGGAGTAACTACACTGGTTTTGCTTTACAAATACGGATCTGTACATATACTCCTTTTTTTCTTGTACTGTTCCTATTCGGTTAACTACAGCCTACTACTATACTATAAAGTACTGCCATGTTATTGCAAATCTCCCCGAAGAGAGAGACCCCTTTGACTGTTTGTCAAGCTGTCGTAAGAGAGTAGTTCTCAGTGTAGATCTATCAGTGTGGGCATAACTAGACTGCATGGCATAGTGGAACAAGATTAAGCTTAGTGTTTTACAGCCCTTTTCCTTATCAGAGCTCTAGTTATTTCAAGTAGTGAATTTAACGCTTCAGGCCAAATGCTGCTTTTTTGTAGTTTTATGTGTATGTTTAGACTTGATAATCTGTAATTCAAAGAAGTGTAACTTATTCAACCAGGGGTTTTTAAACTTAAAATCTTCCGTTGTCATAGGTAGTGCAAATACAGGGTTTTTTTAATTCTCTCAAAATTTAGGTTCTTTTCCTTTCAGAAGATGAGCGTATGGAGAAGAACTAAACTTGAAAGATTATTAAAAATAACTGTGGTGGCTAGATTTGCTGTCTAAGATATATATTATCTTTTTTTGTACTGTTGAGGAATGTTTTAAATGCTAAGAACAGATGATAAAGTAAGAGAAACTATGCTTGGAAAAAGTCTTATTAAAAAAAAAATTAAAAATTCTACCTAAACAGTTTGTAAATAGTGCTGCAGCCTCACTCACGTGGATATCAGATAGTTATTTAAAATCTTTGTTATCTATGTTTGAGTGAACACTTTAACTAAGGCTCTAACTGGACTACTGACAAATTATTGTGCAGTACTTCAGGTTTCTCCTGGACGTATTCACTGGCCACTTTAAAAACCTTTGTTTTTACAAAGAGCTGAGTACTGGAATGACGTTTGGTTAGAATGGCAATTAAGATATCTTCTGCATGTTTAATTTCTAGGCATTTGACTATGAACAGAAGAAGCTACTAGCAACCAAAGGTATGTGGATAAACAGTGACTTCTGAAAAGTTTGTTAGTACATGGCTGAAAGAATTTTCTGAAGCTTCAGTTTTGTAATTTCATTTTTAATCAGATTTAAAGCTGATAGTGAAACATTTGTATATTATTTTTCATGTTCCAAAAATTTCTTAATACCAACATAGTATAAAATACAGTATAAACAACTCACAGATGGGAGATGCTCTGTGTGAGTATATCCATATGCAAACGATCCACATTGTTTTCAGAGACCTCACAGCTGTAATACTTGATTTTATTTGGATGCAAATTAAACTTTAAGACGTTTGTCATATTGGCAAAGTTGCTCCTTATTTCAGGGATAAATTATGTTACAAAATTGATAAGGGACTTAACCATATCTTTGACCCTGTTAAAAATAAACCAAATACCCCCACACCATAAGAAAACCAGAAACCCTCCTTTTTGAAAGAGATACAATTCTTTTGGCTTCATTGCAGCCCTATGGGGTTTATCTGTCTTCTGACAGAGTTAATTGCCTTAAGGGAGGGTAGGATTCAAGCTGTGCAGCAAGTGGAGGTGTTTAGGGTTTACCATTTGGTGGGTTGAAGTCTATTAGCATACACGACTTCAGGGTTATCATCTCAGTACCTTTACTAAGGTTGAGATTTACTAATTTGTCTCTGTATTTTTTCAGCTATGTTAAAGAAGCCAGTTGTAACGGAAGTGAGAACTCCAACAAATACGTGGAGTGGTTTGGGGTTCTCTAAATCTATGCCTGCAGAAACTATCAAGGAACTAAGAAGAGCGAATCATGTATCGTACAAGCCATCTATGACAACTACGTATGAGGTACAAAAAAACTATACTGTAATGGAAATCTTATTTCTAGTGAATGATACAGTTGTTCCTCTTGAGTAATGTCTATAACTTTTGTAAAAAGAAGTTTTGCATATAAGCTTTTTAGCTTTCCTTTTAGGGTTCTAAATATTTTTTACTGTGAAAAATGTTTCTTACGTAAATATTAAGACATATGGAATACATTCAGCCCAACACACAAAACTATACCTGCTTTATGAATCTTACTCTAGCTTTATAGAAGTCCGCTCCTGAAAATATATTTGTTTAAAGAAACTTAAAACAACTTATGGGACCAAATGTCTCAATAGTTATAGGCAAGTGGTAGAAATTTTGTAACCTAATTGAAACAATGTGTATGTAACAGATAAACTATATAATGTGAATCACTGCATGGTGGAGCAGAATGTTAGAACAAGAAATGGCTGCAGCTCATCTTATCTTCTGATGACAAAGCTGTAGAACTGGAAGATCTTGCTCTTTTTGCGCTACTCACTGGGCCCAGAAATTTCCCAGGGAGAAGGCAGCCATAGGGTCCAGCAAGCCTCTTCAGTCTCACCATGGGAATCTTGCAGGGAATTTGTGTTCCTTTCTTTTCAGAGGCGTTCTGAAGTTGCTTTTTAGTGTGTTGCCTTGCTGTAATCTTTTCCAACTTCCATAGAGACACCTTTTTCCTTATTTCTGTCCTATTTACATAAAATGTAAATGCTATGTGATTTCAGGACTGGGACATCATACAGCTTTTCTCTAGGATATACCTATCTTTTAATGCAAAAGAAATATTCAACCATGGTAAAAATGTGCCTTGGTGTTCCCCACTTGACGTGAACTTTTTGTGTCATTCAACTGCATGTAATAGGTTTGGATAGATGTAATGAGCTTGCAGTAGTAACTAGGGGGAGAGGAAAAGCTACAAACCAAAGTTGGTGATTTTTTTTTTTTACATACTTTTCTATACTGATTGAGCTGAGGTGGGGTTTTCTCCCAAACCCTGATGCACTCCTAAAAGTCTCTAAGCAGACATGTAATTCTAACCAAAAACACTGTATCTTAGTCACTTGGAGTCTGCCCATGTGCAAACCACAGGCTTAGCTCTTTCCAGTGAAATGATAGCATGTTAGGACTCCTGTTTCCATTGTTTGGTATGAGCTATTGTGGAAACATCTGGGGAAGCTAAAAAACTTGGATTCCTTTTATCCTTCCTCTATTTAGCAGTCTTCAACATCATTGGTTATTAGAGGCAGTACCGCCACACTTCCTCCGTACATATGCACCTTTGACAGTCATGCGCTGAAGTCTGAACAGACATAGTAGTGGCATTATAGTCTAATGTCTAGGAAGTTAATTTGTAAAATAAGCTCACCAAACATACTTCATCTTCACTGTGGTATTTTACTGTGCATCGAGTTTTCAAGAAACATTGGATGACATCTTTTGTTACTTCACAACTCTTAGACGTCGCTATGATCTAACATAATGTAGAGGCCCTGTCTTTTCTTGCTTTTCTGTAAGACTTGAAGTCAATTTCTGCCTTTCTTCATTTCTTGAGTCATACTAACCACAGCTCACACCTTCCTGATTTTGCCCATGACAAGGAGCTTTTGCCTTTTTTCTTCAGTGGTGTCAATTTTCCTGAGTAGTAGAAAAGATTGCTGCCTCCTAAGTTATGCTTTTCAACTGGAATTTGATGCACATGTATAGAATTAAATTGTTCTTTTAGTTCCACAATTTTTAGTTCATGTAAGTGTGTGTGGTATCAATAATGTCCATCTCTTTTTGAGTACATCCCCACCCAATTCCACAGTTAACTGCTGCTTTCAGGGAATACCGTTCCCTTATTTTGGAACGTTCTGACCTACAGTGGTGAGAGTTGATAATTAGTACTTTACAGGAATATGAAAATCTATTTAAAAAAAAACCCTGCAAATTCACAAACCATTGCAGAATTGTTGTTGTTGTATTATATACCATATTGTTGTCAAGTGTTGTGTACTTGATCCACTTATCTTCAGATAGATGTTCTGTTATGTTCTCTTCCGTGTGAAGGGATATAGTTGATAGACTGCTTTGTCTAGAATTTGTGTGGGAATTTGATACCGTGGAACGTTTTGGAAACAAACTGGGAAATACTGAGCAGTTTATTTTGAAGCATGGTCTTTAAATAACTTCTGCTTAAAATCTGTAAACTGCATATGTTTTAAGCACACCTGCTGTTTTTGTGTCCGGTTTGCAATTATTTGACTATTGATCAACTGCCAAAAGAATGTTTGCAAGCCTTAAAAGCTGTTTTTTTAAACTGAGCTGCTTCAAAGAAAACATCTGAGTCACAATGAAACTTCTGTTTTCTGCCCAAATTTTCTCTTTTTGATTTGCAGGGTTCCTCAATGTCTCTCTCACGGTCCAACAGTCGGGAGCACCTGGGAAGTGGCAGTGAATCTGATAACTGGAGAGACCGTAATGGGCTTGGACCCACAGCTCATAATGAATTTGTCTCCTCAATTGGCAGCCCCAAACGGAAACAAAATAAATCAGGTTAATAATTTCTTAAGATCTGAATTTTTTTAAAAAAAAATCATGTTGATATCAATGAATATTTATTTTAATATAAATGTTTCTTGACATCACTAGGGATTTAAATTACCGGCACCTGTAAAGTAAATGTATTTTACAAATTGAAAAGTGAAAGCATATGCAAGATTGTGTAACATGATATACAACATGATATAAAGGAAAACTTCTAAGGAAATTTTTTAAATGAAAGACATTCTTGCTGAAAGCTCTTTGCTGTCTTGGAAGGGGTTTTTCAGGGTGTACTGAAAACAGACCTATATAAAAGATTATTTCTAGACTACTATTGTTCTGCTCTGTTATCGATGCAACAACAGCTGCCAGGTCTTTATTTGGGCTATGTGCTCGCTGGTGGAGAAGTCATAATCTGTGCTGATCCTGAATTTTAAAGCGTGATTCTCTTTATGGTGATAAAATAAGACTGTCCATATGTTTGGCATGACCTAGCACATGATTTTAAACACTGGTTTCTGTGGATACAGGCTGTAAATTTTGTAATTACTTATTAAACAATGTTTAAAACTCACAAATTAAAATTTTACTTCAGTTGAACTCTTTGAAACTTAATTTCATTTTTTTTAAATAACTTAATATATGCCTTTCTGAAAGAGTGAAAAATGGAGGTAGAGAATACTGGTCCGTACTAACTAACTGCATTATGGGGAAATAACTGCTCTGGCTGTTTTTATTTTTTTGTTGCATTTTTCTTATAAAGTTGAATAAAACCTAAATCCCAGATTAACTGCAAAGTACACAGATGTAAAAGTAGGGCATTCCAAGAAAGGATAGCGTCAGTTAGAGAAAATATTCATGGTTGGTATACTTGGAATTATTTATTTTAAAAAGCACACTAGTTCAGCTGTGAATGGCTGCGTACCATATTCTAAGTACTCACAGAACAAGAGAGATGAAAAGTTTATCTTTTAAATCAAGCCATTGATGTTTCCAAGTTAATTGGACAAAAATGGAAGTTCTAGGTTAATCAAAATAAATAAGGATTAAAAATTTATTTACATATGCATTAGAAGAAAATTAGAAATGTGAATACATTGACGGTGGGGGAAACTGTTCTATAGCAGCTGTAGCTTTCTCAGAGAATGAAATGTGTGGAGGAGGGACAAAAGAAATAGTTATGAGTTGGCTGAACAAATGTATTTACCTTAATGTATAGGTGCCAGAGTACTAAAATGTAAGTCTTCATTGACACAATTGCATAGTAGTGTTGAATTTCTTCTTTGTTTTTAAGATAATGCTTCCTGACTGCACCAGTAAGAAATATTTCTTAATATTCAGTTTTCAATATGTATGTGGCCTTGCATCATCTGCCCTGAGTGTAGGATCATGAATTTCTGTTTGGGTATTTTTAATGTTATCTTACTCTGATAGTGAAGAAATTGAGGCATCACCTTTTAAAGTCTAAAAATCAACTTAGTTATTGCTTCATTTCTCAAACTCAATGTTCACATTTTCAACATTGAATGGTTTACTGTATCTTAAAACTCTTTTCCAAAATGGAGCTGAGGTTGATAGAAATCCTCCAAACTCTGTAAATCCAATCTCAAATGCTTCTAACTAGTCTGTGCCCAGAAAACAAGAAATGTAGCATAGCCAGTTGTGAAAAATGGTGGTTTTCACATCCTATTGGAATTTTATAGTGGAGGCCATAGCATAAATCTCAGGGGCAATCTTAATTTTACTCACCTGGGAAAGTATCCTTTACCTCCTGCAGGCCTCTTATGCATTCACTGCTATTCTTTCCTGTGTCTGTGACGAGGGAGGACTCACGATGGCCCCATTTACACAAATGCCTGATGCACTCCCTGGGAGCTATTGTTTTCTTACACAGTATGAGAAAAAATAATTACGAACTACGTGATTACACACTACCAGCATGCACGCACAGAGGAAAGGAATTGCACTGCTAAATCAGGTTTTTTGGGTTTTTTAAGAACCTCACCCTGTAAACTTTTTTTAAAGATACACCTTTTAGGAATGTGATTTTAGAATTGTGTGGGGAGTGAATTTCCAGTTTTAGTCTCTTATAAAACTATTGCACTTATTTTTTTGTCTGTATTGTACAAAAATAATAGCCAAATCACGTGGCTACTAGGTAGTTCCTTTACCAGGAATTGCTCCAGCATGGTTTACTCCCCATCCGGACCAAAAAGGGCTGGTTGCATTTGCGTGCAATGGTGTTTTCCAAAATATTCACTGGAGAAAAGAGGAGAGGGCTTAGAAGGAAGAAAAGCAACGGGATCTTACAGCTCTTTCCCCTGTATGAGTTCCTGACTTGTATCCATGTGACAGTTCACATAATGTGATTTTATTCTTTCTATAGAAAACGAACACTGGAACTTAATTAACAAAAAATTTGCTTTATGCTGTTCATTCAGACCACCGAGAGGCTTTTTTTGCTGAATAATAAAGATGTAAATATTTTGTTAATTTAATGCTCTAATTGAATACAATTTTGATATAACAGAAAATAGTGCACTTCTGTGATGTGATTAAAAAGTGCACTTCTTCCCTTTCAGCTGAACACTATCTCAGTAGCAGTAATTACATGGACTGCATTTCCTCGCTGACAGGAAGCAATGGCTGTAACCTGAACAGTTTGTTCAAGGGATCTGATCTGCCTGAGCTGTTCAGCAAACTTGGTTTGGGCAAATACACAGATGTATTCCAACAGCAAGAGGTTAGTATTCCTTTGAAAGACACCTTTGTGTTTGTAGCATGTTTTCCAGCAGTAGTTGTTCTCTCTCTTGACCACTAAGAAGTCTCACTTTGTGGAAGGATTTTTGTGAGCTGTTCTTTCAAAGCTGTATCATATGTCTTTCAATTTCCAGATAGCCAGCCTGTACATGAGTACTATTTTGTCCTGCACCTTTGATTTACACTTAACAAAGAATTAAACTAGGGTTTTGGGTTGGTTTTGGGGGGGGGGGGTAGGTTTTTTCTTTTCATTCAAGGAAATTTAAACCTTGGCTCCTACTTGTAAACTAGGATGCTAACTAGAATTTAATAGCTTTTGGTCAACTTCATGCATAGGTTATGGAAATCCAGTCTGCATTCAGTAGTAACGTCTTGTCTCGGCTGATGCTGGGGTCACATATATTCATCCCTCACCTCTTCCCCTATGTGCCAGTTGACTTCCTTTGATCCACTCCCAACAGGGAGATATGGTCAGTCATCTCTGTGAGCTTTCTGCCTCCGCACCAACTAATCTCAGTTTAGTCCAAATGGTAGTATTTTATATCTGTAGAATACTATCTAGGTAGAGTCAACTTGATTATCTGCAGATAGTTTATTCTGGTGAGATATTTAACTGTGTCACAAAAGTATAGTGAGCCCAGCTGCAAGACTTATTGGCTTAGACATAGAGCCCCTGAGCTTGTCCTGAAAGCACTGTAGTTGTATGTGGGAAGGTGTATGTGTCACACCGCTGGAACTGGGGGTACTAGGGAGCAAAACAGATGTCCGTGTGGATTGTGTCAGTACCTTATGTGGTACAGGGGAAGGACCACAGCTGGATTTGGCATATTCCTGTGTTCTGGACCCATATGTCTGTTTCGCAGCTTTATCAGCAGTGAGGTCTGCACCAGTTGCTGGTCTTGGATTTGCATCTGCATGTTTTTTCCTAATACACCACACAAAGTGGGTTTTTGCAGATTGCCATGTCATTAAGAGAACCGTGCATGTGTTCATGAAGAACAAACTCCAAGATGACCTTCCACTCATGTTGCACAAGTTGCTTTGCTGTGCCAATATTTAGCTTCAGATTTGCTTCTACGAGAGGAAAACTGTGCACACCAGGGGCACATTGAAGTGTGTACTACACTAGTCCAAGGGTAGACATGAGGCAAATTTGTACCTTCTCCTGTGCACTAAGTCACTCATGTATATGTGCTCACAGAATCACCCTGAGTCCACTGAAGTGTATTGCTGCTGTCTCAGCTCGGGGGCAGCTGGATCTGGTGCGTTTCCTGCCAGCATTTCTTGTCTCTATCTAATCATGCTGCTTAAGTGCTATAGGGGAATTTTATTCCTGTGTGGTACTGCACAGAAGTGCTTAGGAACTGGCTGCACCTGAGCTAATGAACTCTTTTTGGATTGCAAAACACTGGCAGGTGTGGGATAGACACCAGCAGGGGTTTGCCTGCAACCAGTCTGAAAGTGGCAAGGTCAATCCTCAATATGAGCGAATAAATCCAGCTGTGCCTCGATTAAACCTAAAGAACTGTACACAGAATTCTCTCCCCTGTACTCCCCTGCATGTTCCATAATACCCATATTATCCAGTCATTAATCCTTTCCTATTATCTTAGTCACTCTCCTAAAAAGGAGGGATGGCTGTGTTGGTTTCTAACACTAAAGATAGCTTTTGCTTGACAGGTGGGTTTTTATTTTGGTTTTTCTTACCTTGAGTTGCTGATTAGGTGTGAGATGAGCCAAGTAGTTTGGCCACGGTGAAAACTAAACACTTTTCCACCACATTTCTGTGAATTTTATTGGGAGGGAAAAAGACCGCAAACATACATGGTTGCACACACTTTGGAATGCTATGAAATGCTCAGTGCTTTAATTCAAATGCGTCACCTGTAGTTGGGCAATCATCCTCTGCTAACCTGCTATAGTCTGAAGCACCTACCATATCTACAGACATATATACCTGGCTATTCCGAAGTACATTGCAGCAATTGTGGTAAATACTCAAAATCTCGAGAGTCACAAATAAATAAGTTTGTTTATCTTCTGTGCTTTTCTAAAACTGCTCGCTTTTTAGTTTCTCTTTATCTGTCAGAAATGCAGAGTAGCAAATTGAGCAACTGTGTGAAGAATCCATTGGAAAGCAATGATTGCTGTTTACATGCAAAGAATAGTTTGGCAGAGTAACTGTAAAATGCAGTAGGGAAAAAAATTGTGAAGCTATTCTGAACCACATTTATGGCTTCATACTTTTGGGGAGAGACTTGTTTTGCATGATTTGCCTATTTCTTTTTACTCTAGATTGATCTGCAGACATTCCTTACTCTTACTGATCAAGATTTGAAAGAGTTAGGAATTACCACTTTTGGTGCCAGAAGAAAAATGCTGCTTGCAATCTCAGGTAAATAACACAGATTATAATTTGTTGATTTTAAGTATTGTTTGTATACTTCTCACTTGAGTTGTGTGTTTATAATTGACAAAGTATCTTGGAAAGACTGAAAAGTAAGAATCTGGTCCACAGAGGTCACATTGGCTTGCCCCTCATCAGCAGGCACTTAAAACCAGGCTTTACAGAGCTTTCACATTACCAAATAAGATTTCAGTTGCATAGTCCTGTGTCCCCTTGTAAAGTTGGAGCTTGGTAGAAAGTTTGTTTTACAGCAGATTGTGAGCTTTGTTTTATGCCCCAAAACTGTGGGTCCTAGAAGCTCTGGGATTACAGGCTCTGCAGAGTCTGAACGGCACTACATACCGGTCGGAACTGGCATTTTCAGGCTTTTGGTACCCTGTCGCCCACTTTATTGATTAGCAGAGCAATCATTCTACTGGGAAAAACTACCTGGGTTTTGGGGGCCTTTGTTTTTCGTTTGTTTGGTTTTTTGTTTGTTTTTTTTCCCCAAGGCCAGTTGTTTCTGCAAAACGTATAGGTTTGAAAAGAAACACGTAAGTCTTATTTGGAATTTTTCTAACCCACTTTAATTAAAAGGTTGTCTTGTACCCTACATGCAGAAAGATGAAGGCCAAATATAATTTCTTACAATGTGTTGTAGTACACAATGCCTAACTAGATTTTTTCTAATTGTAATAAATAGCATGAGATTTCATATTACATTGTCCAGGCAATGAATCTGTATCAGAGGAAGGGTTTTCTTCAGATGCTTCACTGTAACGCTAGACCATTTTTCTCCCGACTGCATCTCTTCTTCTGATGCCATTAGTGAATGTTTTCTATGCATTTAAAATGGTGGCATAAAGAGGGTAAAAATGCAATGTACTTAGTTCAATAGCAATCGTGAAAATCTATGTAATCTTTCACTGATTTGTATCTATCATGGAGTTTGTTTACAAGAATAGAAAAGTGGGGAAAGGAAAAACATTTTGGATGAGCATTTGCTAATACAAGCTTAGGGTGCATGTTTGAATCAGAGGTGAGCATCTGTTTTTTCTAAAAAGCCTTATTAAGATATTGCTTCAGTGTTGTGTTTAAAGAATTGTGCCTTGAGAAATGATCAAGTTGCCAATAAGCTTTTCTGTCATCTCAGTTTACATTGCATGGTTGTGCTGCAGCCGTACATTCTGTGTGCATGTACCTTCAGGAAGATTGCAGCCTTTGGGTATTATAACAGAACCTTTTTAAAGTGTTTCAGCTATGTCAATTTGATCTAAATCAATATTGTAAAATATTATCTACTCCACACTGTATCAGTGCCAATTAAGAATTGCACCAAATAGATGCCTGCATCCCAAGCAGCCTCTATGAGTCTTAACCTGGCACTCTTACGATCCTGTTGAACTGTTAAATTGAACGAGTACCTCACAGACATTCTCAGTTCATACTGTTCTGTCTAAAATATTTTCTTTGCTTAAATAGAAATTTTGCTTTTGCTTTAGATGAAAATATTGACATTAATTTCTGATGAGAAATTTTTTTGTGTGACCTTTATAGAGCTGAATAAAAACCGAAGAAAGCTCTTTGACCCATCAAACATACGTGCCTCATTCCTGGAAGGTGGAGCTAGTGGAAGACTGCCGCGTCAGTATCATTCGGACATTGCTAGTGTCAGCGGTCGCTGGTAGCAGTAAGTCGTGGCTCAAAAAGTCAGCTGTAAAGATGGACATGGCAATCCTGTGGACAGCCTTCACTGCACACCACCCTCTGCACTTTGGGAGTTTGGGTGTCAAGGACCAAAGCATTTTGTCTGCACAATACTGTGCCAAAAAAAAAGAAAACACATTTTGTCTGTTGTCTTTCAAAACACCAAATGTGGGTTACGTTTTACTCGTGTAGATTGGACAGAATTTGCAATAATAATAATATAGGGTTCTTTGTTTAGTATTTTATTACCTATAACTATAATGTATGCACTGAATTTTTACTTTGTTGAATGAAGGAAGAATGAAGAGCTGGGATGCCAGAGAGCATAGATTTTGGATTTTATCAAGATGGATTTTTCTGGTACTGCTTAAAATAATTATTGAGGTCTTTCTGCACTTTACATGTTCTGATTTCTTGTCCTGTGGAAATTTATTTCTCTTTCATTTCCATATCAATTTTTATATTGGCACTAATCAAATTTTTTTCAGGTGTTCCTGCATTAAGTCACATCTCACTATAATGGTACTAGAAACTGGTTCTTAGGCAGATTTTTCCCTCTCTGTCTCCCTAGTAGTTATCTGAAGAGACTGTTCCAAATCAAGCCACTTGGTAGTGGACCAGTCCTATTACGCTCTTACGAAGCAGTCTAATGCTGCTTGCAATAATACTCACTCACTGTAACAGATGCAATGAAAGACCAAAATGGACCTTGCAATATTAACCCTTTGCAGTCATCATATTTAACTGCTGCCTGTTATGCTAAAACTGTTTTTAATGGTTGTCTCAAAGCAAAGGGCTATTTTTAGTCCCCTGCCACTAAAGGACACTTATTTATATCAGACTTTTATTTTTAGATTCTATACACCTACAATACGTAACAGATTGAACTGATCTACTGCAGGTTTATGGTAGAGAATGAAAGGCTTTCATCAAACTAGAGCTCTGGGCTGTCAGTTTGATTAAACAGACAACTAATCTAATTTGACAAGACAGCACTGTTGCCATTTAATAAGTGACGCATATTACTTACATGACTATGCATGCAGCAATTAAGCGACCTACGTAAAATAGGTGTAATAGCATCTGTTTTGTTCAATCTAGATTTGTAATTGTCAGCTGCAGAAGTGTTTAAAACTCTGGAGATGAACTATTTCTGAAACAAGTTATGTTCAACAGAAAGAGTCCATATTATAAGTGGCTAGAGCTAACTATTGCATTCTTATACTGTGAAAGTCCGAATGATTTGGCAATATTATTCCTCTGTCTTTACCATTGTCTTGTTATGGGTTTATGAAGGGTTCTGATATAATGAAGGAATTCATAAAGTGCCTCTTTCTGCAATGCAATATGAAGTTTCCAAGCATTAATTTGTTGAAAAGCATTCCCATAAGAAATATTGTGAATTACCTCTACTGTAATGTATTATTTATGTTCAGTGTACAAGCCTTTTGAGATGGACATAAACCACGGTCAAGTGCTCTTAACAGAAGGCATTAGAATAACATTTACAGTAGTTGGTTTTTATGCAAAAATGGGTGAGAAATAGTTTTGACACTTTCCATGGATAATTCTTTTAAGGTGAGAATACAAAATGATGTATAGAGAAATTTGCACACAGAAAGGGAATTTAAAGAAACTATTACTTGAGGGCATAGATGATCAAGCAATAATATAAAGTCTTGCTGCGGTTAGCAAAAAATAACTGCTCAGTACTCATTTCAGCCATATCTACTTAATGGTGTATAGCTGGGTGACTTCTCCTGTAGACCAAGTAGCAGTTAGCTTCCTCTGGTTTTAAAATTGTACTAGAGATCTGAATGGATAAAACTGCATCTTGTACACATGCAGTTGATCACATGAAAGTTACTGTGCTCAAATGCCAGAAGTCAATATCCACATATCTAGGAGATATTTGTGTGTATGTGTGTTACACGGGCAAGAGCAACTTCATGGAAACCCTTGTGGAAGCCACAACTTCTAATTCTAAAACTATTTACACTTGTCCTTACTTCTAAGCATGTAGGTAGTTCCATTCACATGGACTACGTGCTCACAGATAAGCTGTCATTTAAGTGGTTGCATCTGCAAGACCAGTGTTTGCAAATCAAAGTGTATTCAGTCATGTTCATTTTATAAAATATTTTTAATGAAATAAATATTCAGCAGCACTTTGTACAGAATTTTCTGCAACCCCTTCTTGCTTGTTTTGCCTAAACTTTAGAAGCATCAGAAAACCTTTTACACTCTTAGATTGTTAATCTTTCGTAAGTACATACTATGTATCTAGACAGTACTATACTCAGAAACTGATTTTATTACAGTATTAAGTTGATGTGGTCTTTTGCTGAGCAGTGCTTATATCATCTACACCAAAGTGAAGAATTTCCCATTAACAACGTTATTTTTCAAGAGGGCTTCACACAAAAAAAGAACACACTGGAAGAAAAAAATTTCTCACTTATTTTGATTCCACAAAGGGAATATGACAGTACAGTGTACCGTTATTGTTAGTGTTATATTATGCACAAATATTTGACTTGCTACATAAAAATGTTAGTTTTAAATCTGTGCCTTAATAGTGACCAGTTATCTGTAAATATAGAGCAGATACAGATTGTATTTTTGTGGGTTGTGTCCTTTTAGTGATTTTTTTTTTAAAATAAAAGATGAAATTAAAACATTAAAAATGGGAATTTTCAAAACTAATCAATGTTGCATAAAATAAATTTATATAACTCCCTTGTATTCTGATTGGTTAATTAAGTATTTTTTATATAGACCCAGTTCCAGGGATGCTTACTTGTTAATAAAATACAAAAAGCAGTATTTGACATACTTGCAACATGTTTCTTTCACGTGCTAATGCTCCGTGTGTTTTACTATTCTTTTTATGTCACATACAGTGTGTTTGTCTGGCTTTTAAATGAGAATGCTTTTTTGACATACCTCTCCTTAAAAATTAATAGGAAAGGAGTTAAATTATCTCAGGTTCAATTCATAGCAGGTCTTAATGGTTTGGTTTACATGAGTTTTATTCTTTCTTTGGTCTTCCCGTTCTAATGACTATATATGTTTTGGTGTGGTTAGCAGGACCGTTGTATGTACTCTTTCATGGTGGTCATTATACTATTGCTTCCAGTGTAGAAGTGGAAAAAAACAATAGGGGTTCTTTATTTGGGATGCTGGCCATGCAACCGGTCAGAATCTAGTGAGAGGTATAGTTTTAACACTGAGGTAATATGTACATAATGTCACATCAGTCTTGTCTGTTTGCTTGACATGTAGTGATACAAGTTTAATATTACTTACCTCACTCAGTGCATTCAGGCATTTCAATATTGTGTTTTCCTTGTTAACTATTTTATACATGCAGGTCTCCACTTAAATAACAGTATTCCTGGCTCACCGACCTTTTAAAAATCTGTGAGTATCTGAATACCTACTGGGAATTGCAGATGGGGGAACAAGTCTGGGAAGGGGACAGATCAACAAGCTCTTCTGTTGAGGACAACTGAAGGGTATGTTGCTGAGTACCAACTCACAAGGCATTGGCATAAACTACATGGAAATTGCACAGGCAGATGGACTTGCAAATTGCACAGCGTTTCTGATGCCTGAGCAATAGTGAACTACAGAGGTCTGAAGCAAGATAGTTTCCTTTGTGGACCATTTATTTGGGAATATTGCTTCTAATGGACCACCATGTGGCTTCAGTCAGCAGACTGTTGAAGATGGTGTGGGAAAGAGGAGGAATGGTGATGGAGCATCAGAGCTAGATGGCCGCTCTCCTTGCGGTGCAAGCAGTGTTCCCAGCAGCTGGCATGGCACGGCATGAACAGGATTGCTCCCTGAACAAAGAGGTTTCACTCTCCAGATGCTCATCACCTCTCTCTGCTACCAGTCAGAAGAGCAAAACTGGTGATTTCCAGTTGGAAGAGGAAGATGTCTACCAAGAAATGTTGCCAATACACAAGAGAAAAGGGATGGATTCTCCAGGCTGTGTAAAGGTTAACAGCGAGACATCTGTCTTTACTGTTTGACCCCACTCCGATCAAGTGCTTGCCAGAGGAGACTTATTTTTCCAAAGCCCTGGAAAACATGGTTACAAAAGGTGTATGAGTACCATCGCAGGCTGGTCAGGAAAGGTGTGGTGGCAAGGATATTCAGAAACTTGTGCTTGTACTGTGAAGTAAGCCAAGAAGCATTTGATTCCAGATAAGTCTGGACACTGCTGGAGCTACCTTTTATACTTGAAGAACCGGCTTGCTTTGTGTCACAGACATCTGAGCAAAAGAAAGACTTGGCTTTTATTTGGAGTTGCTGCAAAATTATTGAGGATTTGAGAAGATGGAAAAGCAAATGGACTTCCAGAAATCTTTGCAATAGGCATCATTGGTGTCTACAATATTTTCAACAGCTTCTTTGAAAGTGGAGAACTGTAAAGACATGTAGGCAGCTAGGGAAAGTGTTTACAGAATGCCTGAAATGGTTAAAAGATAAATGAACTCTTATTTTGAATTGGGGGTAGTTGTGAGTGAGGAAAACCTGAAACGCACCACACAATAAACTCATGCTTTTGGTATAAATTTCCTTTATTTTTCTTCTGGCTTAAGATACTATCTGGGTCATTTCCATATCTGAAAACTAAATCCAGAAATTACAAGAGGCTTTTTGCAGACTGTGATTTGCCATTGTATTAAGGAAAATTTGGGTTTATCTTTGTTTCCTGTGCTACAGACACAGAAGTTCCTGTTCATAGTGTTCCTGATTTTAATGTTTTACGCGATTTCATGCATCAACAAAGCAAATTTTACAAAATATTTATAGAACTTACAGAATTTATAGGCTCAATATGAGTCAGCAGTGTGCCCTGGCAGCCAAAAGGGCAAACCACATCCTGGGGTGCATCAAACACAGCATAACCAGCTGGTCAAGAGGTCTTTATCCCGATGTATTCAGCATTGGTGCAGCCTCACCTTGGGTACTGTGTGCAGTTCTGGGCCCCACAATTTAAGAAGGATGTGAAGGTCCTTGAATGTGTCCAGAGGAGGGCAGCAAAGCTGGTGACATGGCTGGAAGGAATGTCTTCTGAGGAGCGGCCAAGGACTCTGGATTTGTCTAGTTTGGAGAAAAGGAGGCTGAGGGGCGACCTCATTGCTCTCTGCAGGTTCCTGAGGAGGGGACCTGGGGAGGGAGGCGCTGATCTCTTCTCCCTGGGATCCAGTGGTAGGACGTGTGGGAATCGTTCAAAGCTGCGTCAGGGAAGGTTCAGACTGGACATTGGGAAGCATTTCTTTACCAAGAGGGTGTTCAAACACTGGAACAGGCTTCCTGGAGAGGTGGTTGATGCCCCAAGCCTGTCAGTGTTTAAGAGGCATTTGGACAACGTCCTTAATGACATGCTTTAGCTTTTGGTCAGCCCTGAGTTGGTCAGGCAGTTGGACTAGATGATTGTTGTAGGTCCCTTCCAACTTGAAACATTTTATTCTATTCTATAAATCAAAATAGAGTAGTAGAACAGTCATGTTTGCCATTTTTGAATATTGACACAACTATTAGGAGGAGCTAATGGTTGTTAATTAGATTATTTTTCCTCTCACTTTGTAGAAAGTATACTATTAAAGAATGGACACAAATGTTAACAAACTACTTACTGTAATAAGGTTTAATAGCAAAACAACCATAAAGAAAAGCAAAAAACAATTAACTCATAACTTCTGATCAAAAAGCAAGTTTTCAGCCTTGAAGGAAAAAAAATTGTTTGCAAACTCTCAAGTTGTTTGGTTTTTTTTTAATAAATAGTCCAGAAAATATGCTGAAGTTCTTGGAATTACATGTAATAAGTATACTCACAGTGTATTGTTTTGTTATTCCCAGTAGTCTTTAGAATATCTTGAGCCATAATTATGAGAAGTATTCTATGAATTTTTGACATTGAAATGAATCAGAGTAGATATGAATTATGTTGGGAAATGAAGACAGTTGGTTATGAAGATGCAGAAACTTATGTGCTAGTCAAAGCGTCATCTAATGTCAAGTTTCTCCAGTCTTCTGAGGAGTAAGATTTGGGCAATATTTGCTCTACTGAGAAATGCAGAATGATTCCAGATGTTTGACAAAAATATGAAGATGAATACATTGTGATGGAAATTACCTAGTTTGTGCCAAAACTGTGTTGCAACTTCATGGAAACTAACAGATGGAAAAAGCAAAACACATGAGAAAAAGAACCAATTATATAATGAAGTAAAAATTTATCACTTCTAACAATGGGTGATGAATGTTTTAAGAAATAATGTTGCCGCTAATGTAATAACCCTGGGACCATGAATTGATATGGATGTTTTTACATTTTTTTTGCTATGATAAAAATCGCAGTTTGTCATCTATGAAGGACAGAAGATTTGAAGAGGCCTGAAATGCACATGGCACTCTGTTATGGTTCCCAAAATCAAAACCATCCACAGAAAATGCAATCTCGTGCTGTATACGGACCATATAGAAGAGAAGTGGAAAATATGTAAGCTTTTTGGGGAAGGATAACATAAGAGACCTTCAGTAGACAGTAAATCTTGCTATATGTGACACGAATGTGCTAAGGGAAAAGGAAGATGGAACCCAAGAATGAATCCTTTTTAAGCCTGAAGAAAATTAAAGTTCAGATACAACAAAACATTCACATCCTATTCCTCTAGCAGGAGTCTTCCCATCATGCAGCAGAACAGTTTTTGGTTTCTCAAGAGTAAGCCTCTATTTTCATGCCTAAGCTCACCTTAATGTGAAGTTGCTATTGCATGGTACCAAAAAGATCCTTACTCTGAAACAGCTTGCATGCAGCATTGGATGCTTAGCAATGACAATTCGGTACTAAAAATGCTGATCCTTTTGGTACTGAAAGATACTTTTTATGTAATCCAGCATCTAGAAATCAGTACAAACAAAGCTAATATGGTAAGTGAGGCTAAATTGCTGACAGATTTGAATCTTGCTTGGAAACTGGATGGGAGACAACTAGCTAACTAATCCCTATGAGCCAAAAGATATTTTTGTGCAGCTATATTAAAATTATCTTTGTCCCAGCAGTGTTTCTCCTTGCATCAAATGGTGACAATAGCCAGCAAGCTGGAATGCTGAAGGCATCTGTCACGTTAGGAAGGCTCCTCCTGAGTATGCCTCCAGCACTGTTTTCTCTTCCATCTTCACTGAAAGTGATTGCAGATGCTCCTCTATTGACTCAGTACTTTCTTTCCATTATACTTTTGGACTCCAAATGCTAGAAGGGGCTAGTTTTTAAATTTTACATGCAGTTTTCATGAGCTTTTTGCTTGCACAAACACAATGTTCGCTTCTTTTCCTGGGAGTTATTAATGTGGAGAGTATCCAGAACTGCTAGCGTGGATGAGAGTTTTGAAGGATTTTTTTTTAAGAGATTTAAAAGTAATGACTGGAGACTGGAAATAACACTTCTAGCATTGCTGCCTTTCTTGGCTGCTGGTGGTGTCTGCTCACCTCTCCTAAATCTTGGCTCTCCCATACTTGGTTCTAGTTTCTGCTCTCTTCTGGTGAGCAGTCAAGTTTCAAACAAATAATACTGGGAAGTTTTGAAGCATTTTAAATTTTCAGGCAGACTTGTTTCCTTTGCTTTTTGTGTTGGATTTAGAAACTATGGCAGTGAAGGTACAGATGCTAATGGTCATCCTTGGCCAGTGTGAGGAATGAAATTTGTAGGCACAACATAAACAGTACATTGTGATTATAAGGCCAGTTTAGATGAGGGCATAATTTCTTCAGATGGGCGGTTGTTCATGAAGAGTAAGTAAAGGAAACATTAATTTACTACTTTGGTTCATTTTTTTAATGCATTCATAGAAAGGAGCATCTGTCCTTTTGCATGGAGTTCTTATTACAGTTTAAAAATGATTATGCAAAGTGACTCCACAGGGCACTTCCTGTAACCAATAATAAATACATAATTATTCATAGACAGAAGGATTCTTTAATGTCCGCCCATTTCCTCTTTAACATTAGTTACTGGAGTAGAACAGCACATTTCTTTCTTGCTTCCCATCTGTCTGTAACATTTCTGCTAAGGCCAATGGCCAATGCATCCATGTTCTTCAGTTGCATGTTAATATGTGGAACTGCCTCCACATTATGTTAATATAATAATAACAAATAATGCTGTTAATATAAAAGCTCTGCCTTGGAGCTGCTGCAGAGACAAGATAATGAAACCCCCAAACCAGAATCGCTTATGATCTAGTTCCTAGTGCATCTTCTCACTGTGTAAACGTGTCAGGAGGTATGAGAGAATTTCTGGACTGAATGGATATATTGATCTGCTGAAAACTTTGAAACCCAGTATTTTCAAGTCCTCTCTCTGCTTAATTGTTATGTGATGATTTTGTGAGCTTCAAGACATTTTACATCTGGTTCTGTTTGCCAAATCACTTTCAAGTGTTCAGTTTTTTGTGATTATACTATCAGGGATAAAATGGGCATTAAATCAAATACTATATGAAAATGCATTGTCTTTTCACAGCTGTACTAGAAATTGTATATTGGAGGGGCTTTGTACCCTTGGTCTATTTGGAGTTTAAGTGAAATTTTGTGGAAGTTTCAGAATTTGTGTGTATACATAAAACCCCAGAAAGTTATGACAAAGAATCACTGAGGCTCTGTCCCTTCCACCTCCCTTCCCAGAACCAGATAACAGTTCAGTGTTTCATTGTAAAGCATTTTTTTAATCTAATTAAGATTTTCCAAGCTCACAAAATTTGGCAGGAGACAAATGAAGTTCTTTATGGTTCCTGAAAGCAAATAATTTTCTGATAAACATTCTGATGTGTTTTCATGTGCTGTTCAACATGGGAGGTGTGCGGAAATATCAAAAAGATGTTGAAAGCTTTCTTGCTTGACCTCTAACTCTTCACCAGGTCAGCTTTTCTTTTTGCTTGAATCTACTGAAGTTGTTCTGTGTTTAAGCACAGAAAAGAAATCCACGGTAGAGCAATACTTACTTACGCCGTGCATGCTGTGATCTTGCCTACATTTTTTGAAAATAAGTTCTCCAGACTTCTAGGCCTAGTAATATGTTGTAAGAAATGTCTAGCTGCTACATGTTCACTTACTCGGAGATGAGAAGCTTGTGTTCCATGATGAACAGGCTTTGAATTTGTGTGCTCAAGGGAACCAATTTATGCCCGTGTTTCATGCTCAAGCATGAAAAGGCAGAACTCCAAGATAGTATAAATTTTCAGGTCTTTCTTTTCCCATAAAAGCTGTCTCTTGCTAAGCTGTTTCTGTGAAAGTAGAGTTCTTTCAATTCCTGTTAAATGAAGTGGACTGCCCCTGTTAGGTAGTTATTTGTCAAAACAAATGTCATGGTCTATCTCCTGGCGGCTACTCAAGTCTGCATAAAAGTGAGTTTTACTCCATGGGGACCCATAACTGAAACCAACACTGGCAAATGCCTGCTTAATAGTTTATTTTCCTTTTGCAGCATTCACAGCTTTCATTATGTAATATCCTAATGAAGAACTCTTCCAGCATGATTTTCTTCTTACTTGCAAGCTATAATATTGCCGTGTTATAAACAAAGTGAGGAGTTGGATGGTCAAAGACTAACATGAACAGCTATTAGGAAAACTGGATGAAAGTGTCCATATTTGACTTTGAGAAGAGTTGCTGCAACAGGTCTTGAAGGAGCAGAAAATATTGCAAACCTTTGCTTTGCCGTTGCTTATTAGCTGGAGTGGTGATGATTAATGATTAGAGGAGGAAACCAACTGTGTGGTGCACTGTGCATTTTCAGGAGCTTTATCTCAAGTGAAAATGGGCAAAGGGAGCATCTGCTTGGAAGTATGATGCACCATTTAAGAAACGTCACCAAATCACTGCTCTGAAAAGAGGGAGGTAATGTTTCATGAATGGTTTTAATATCTCATCATTAAGTACTGAGCCTATTTTTGATAAATGTGGGTTCATACCTCTATTGAGAAAGTGTTTGAAAGTTTTCAGTTAACGACAACAAAAAAACCCCACTCTCTTCATTTTCAATGATTTGCCAATCTTTAGTAGGTGTTTGAATGGGCAGTTTCCCTTCTAAGCAAAAAGTCTAACCTTACTTTAAATCTAGCTAAAGTCAGAATCTATCTCCAGCCACTTCTTAACATTTTTCATATAAATTAAATTAAATCATACCTCAAATTTCCACAAGGAGATACTTAGGTTGCAATAAAGTCATGCTCTGATTTTTGCCCCTGCAAGTTAGCTAGATGGAGTTCCACATATTTTTTTTCTGAAGGTTTTTGGATCTTTGTAACCCATTCTCCATCCTTTCCGTGCGCTGCCATTTAGTTCTTCAGCATCTCTTCTGAAATGGGAGCACCAAACATGGACACATTATTACTGCAGCAGCACGGTAGTACAACCACACGGTTGTCTTACACGGTAAGACAACCACAATACTCTAACTTGACAGTGGCACAGGGATACTTGATCCCAGATTTGGTGTGCTCCCTTCCAGCCCACAAATAGTCTGAACATTGAGCTTGACTGAAAACTGGGAATACAGTCTCCTGGCTTTTTTTCTTTTTCCTCCATTATTTCAAATCCGGAAGAAAAGTTGTGGGTTTTTTTTTAATAGAGGCAAAATCTAGAAAGCTTCTAATGCTTTGCTGTATAGGTGGGTGCTACCACTGCTGTTGTGTGCCAGTGCTGCTCTGCCCACTGCCCCTGCTATGCTGGGGGGACCGATGCAGGTGCCAGGTACTCTGAGTAGTGCCTGGGGAAGCAGGCAATGGGGGCTCAGTGATGATCGAGGCCTCAGAGCACCTTCCTCCGCAGACAGAAGTGAAAACAGAAGCTGTTTTTCAGGAGATGTTCAGCCAGCTCTGAGTGCAGCTTTGCTATTTACTTGTGTAGGTGCTGGAGGAGCTCTCCCCCCAGCATCACCAGGGAGATCCTGGTTGGCTGATCTACCTCCCCTCTCACCACCCGCCCTTTTTAATGCTTCCAAATAATCTGTCTGGGTGTCCTGGTTTTGGCTGGGATAGAGTTCATTTTCTTCCTAGTAGCTGGTACAGTGCTGTGGTTTGGATTTAGGATGAGAACAATGTTGGTAACACACCAATGTCTTAGTTGTTGCTAAGCGGTGCTTACACTAGTCAAGGACTTGTCAGCTTCCCATGCTCTACCGACTGAGAAGGCGGGAGGTGCACAAGAAGCTGGGAAGGGGGCACGGCCAGGACAGCTGACCCAAACTGGCCAAAGGGACATTCCATACCGTGTGACGTCATGCTCGGCATATAAACTGGGGGAAAGCTGGCTGGGGGGGCCGCTGCTCGGGGACTGGCTGGGCATCGGTCGGTGGGTGGTGAGCAATTGCATTGTGCATCGCTTGCTTTGTATATTCTTTTATTATTATTATGACTACTACTACTATTTTACTTTATTTCAATTATTAAACTGTTCTTATCTCAACCCACGAGTTGTATCACTTTTACTTTTCCAATTCTCTCTCCCACCCCACCAGGGTGGGGAAAGTGAGTGAGTGGCTGTGTGGTGCCTAGTTGCTGGCTGAGGTTAAACCACGACACCGGGTCACAGTCCCAAGCTGGGTATCTCACAGAACACTGCTACATACAGGTTTTATTACTTTAATTGGTACAAAGTGGGCAAGATGCACCCTAAGCCCCTGTGCTGGGTCAACTGTGGCCAGATGTCAGGTGCCTACCCAGCTGCTCTCTCACTCTCCCACCTCAGCAGGGCAGGAGAGAAAATAAGGTGAAAAAGCTCATGGGTGGAGATAAGAACAGGGATGTCCCATACTGATTACTGTCACAGATGAAACAGACCCAACTTGAGGAAACTTAATTTCATTTCTTGACAGTTTAGAATAGGTTTGGATGGTGAGAAACAAAGACAAATTAACCCCAACCCCATCCCTTTTCCCTGCCTGAACCTCCCTTCTTCACTCCCGACTTCTCTGCCTCTCCCTGCTCCTAGTAGCTGGGCGGCATTTTCCTGCCCCTCACCTCCATCCCCCCGAGGTGCCACCTGTGGGCTGAGGGGCTCAGCGGGGTCACCAGAACTGGCTGTGTCCCACCCAGAGCAGTCCCAACCTCTCCTCGCAGAGACCCCTCAGCTCCGCTGCTGCCCTGGGCCGCAGGTATCTGGTGCTGCCCCAAATCTCTCCTTGGCCCTACTGAGCTCTCTCTCCCCAGGGTGGGTTTGGGAGCAGCCCTGGCCAGCTCTGACATGGAAGATGCTGCCACTGCTCACGGTGTTGCCTTCAACCAAAAAGAGACAGCGCCTGCAGCCGCCTCTCCCCCTAGCCTCAGCACCTGCAGGCCAGGGAGCTGAGGCTGGTTGTGCTGCTTTAACACACAAAGGTAAGGATATCCCAGCTGCAGGGAGCCATTTTGGAGTGATGGTTTTGGTGCACAATGAGGCGCACCTGGAGGGGCTACTGGTGAACCACCTCAGGTCGAGGCGAGGACCATTGCTGGTGATGAGCTGCCCCCAGAGCCCTTCCTTCCCTGGGCTCTGGCCAGACCAGGGCAGGATGGGGCTCCTTAGCATTGTGGTTTGGGGTTGTGAGCAGTGTGTGAAGCAGATGCCTTCATTGTCACAAGCTCCTGCCTGAGTTACCCTGAAAGAAAGAATGCTAGCCCTGGTGAGCAGGGCGAGGAGAGGCAAGGCAGGAGTGGTGGTGCACCAGGAGCACCCACAAAGGTAAGTCCTCTCTTAAAATCCTGTAGAAGAAACAAGTCGATTGCAAAGCTGCCTGTGGCACAGCTGGGTCCGGGCAGCGTGTGTTCTCTCTTTGTTACGTGCTGGGGTGCTTCATGGCAGAATCTTGGGTCTGCTATCCCTGTAGGTGATATGTTGTCCACGTGCTGGGTTGTCCTAAAAGTCTTTAGTGTCTGGCTGTGTGGCTGATGTATCAATGTCTGTATTTGGACCACAGAAGGATTGTAGAGGATGCTTTAGTCTCTAAATGCTTGTTTGTCCTTGTTCTAAAATGCTTCTTTGTAGCCGGGCATGTTTTGAATTGCATATCTAGCCTCATCCAGGGCTTTGTTTGTCAGGTGTGGGTGTAAATACTTACATTAAATCAAATAGTAGCACCCTGAGAAAGGTCCCCTCCGCTGCTGCATGCTCCTTCTCCAGCTCTGAGTGCTGCACGGGCAGAGACAGTGTATTTCTGTGTATGACACTGCATGGTTTTAAATTGCATTCCAGTGCGGTAAGTTGTGTGACAGATCTAGGTCTTTGCTTTGGGAGAGAATCATGTGTTATTCACACAGGTCAAAAGTCATCCACATCACAGTTTAAAAAAAACGTTTTTGTAAGAAATAAGTTTGGGGTAGACTGTTGAATATATTTAGTTATTTAATATCCATACAAATCTGACCTTGCATCTTTATTCTTTAATCTGTGCTGACTTGTTATGTTTGTGTGAATATACGAGCAAGCAAAAAGCAGTCATGATTCAAATTAACAATATTTTTAAACATCTGATAAAGGAATTGCTTTCTGTTCAGAGTCACCGATATTTTTGTGAGGCATGGGAGTAAAGGCAATAGCAGATGGCAAAATTTTCCAGCAACAGGCAGTGTGACATCTAAGCAGAGCTTTCCCAACACCCCTGCTGTGGTAGCAGATGGAGAGATTGGCAAGTAGAGAGGACGTTACTTTTATAGCGCACAGTGCTTCGAAAGACGGGCTTTGCCGGGTGAGCTGGGGTTGGCAGAGCTGAGCACGCTGCGGCAGCCAGGGCTGAGGGAAGAGTAACAAATCCGAAGAATGGGATGCCAAAGGCACCGCAAAAATGTAGCAAAACTCCTAATGGTCTTTTGAGGTTTTCCTTGCTTTTGACCTTTTATGACCTTTTCCAAGGCAAAATGTCAGAATTGTGGCTTTCCATCAACCTGTGCGTGTGCATACACACATACGCGCAGAGAAAGGCATTTCAACATTTTGTAAACCTCTGGAAAAGATTTGGAAACTTCAAAACCGTTCTGTTGTTTCTGGGACAAATCAAACATATATATCTGAGCACATCATTCAGATAATTGCTGTTATCTGCACTTGTTATCAGAAGTGTTTAAAATAATGTTTAATTGTGCTAGAAAATGAATCCACCTGTCTTCTGCTACAACTTTGATTTTTCAGAGCTGGTAGAAAATGAATTTTATGGAAGCTTTTAGGTTAGTTCTTATTTTACATCATGTGTTATCTGCCCCATTATGTTTTCTTGCAACTTATTTTCACTTAACCTGTCTCAAATGATAAAACTTTACCATCTCTTTAGAAGTAATCTCTGTAGAACTGATATTTGGAACCGCAGTTCCAGTGGTCAGTTTAGTATGTGAAAATCTTTGCTTTTTGGGCTTGTGTTAAGGGCTTTAAAATGATATCCTGATCTAGTTGAAGATGCCCCTGCTTGTTGCAGAAGGGTTGGACTAGATGACCTTTAAAGGTCCCTTCTGACCCAAACCATTTTCTAATACCCTTAACAACTAAGAAGCACAAATTAAAAGACTCCCAAATAAATTTGTTTAAAAATTGAGGGTTTTCAAAGAGTTGTTGATTGATTGTATTGCTGAATAATGAATATGTTTAAAGGGAAACCATTTACAGCATTTTCTTCTCCACTGCTTAGGCTTTGCTATCAGCTTGTGGAAATAAAAAGTGCTTCTTCAGGTAGCTATGGGGCTGGCATGTCGAACAGACATGAATCTCCTAATGCAGCTGTAGAGAAGTGTGTGGGACTTCTGTGGTTGCTCTGATATGGTGCAATGAGAAGTGTACGTCCACTGTGCTGTTAGACTGGTATATGGGAGGCTAAAGAGTTTCTGGTGTCAAAGAGGAGCACAAGGAGAGTGGCAGCTCAAATTTAGGTCAGAAGCAAGAAAAGAAACCTCCGTGTGAGTGTCACTGATCAATCATTAAAGTGAAAGATTTTTCTTCCTTTGCATGTAAAGTTACAGTAGGTTGAAATTGTACTCAGTGGGTTGTTAGCACAATACGCTTGTATCTAGCCGAAGCTTTGTCTGAGGACAGTGACATGTGAATTTTAAAATCTGCCACTGAGCTTTGAGATGCCCAGAGGCACTGTCTGGACTCGTCAGGAATCGTGAAGCAGCTGTATTTCGTAAGAGTCTGGAAACTCAGTGGGTAATAGCCTCACGAAACAACATCATTCTGGCTGAAATGATAAACTTCATTAGGTCAATATAGCTACACATACTAAAGAATTTAAAACATACTTGTCCTGGTTTCGGCTGGGATAGAGTTCATTTTCTTCCTAGTAGCTGGTACAGTGCTGTGTTTTGGATTTAGGATGAGAATAATGCTGATGTGTCAGTTGTTGCTGAGCAGTGCTTGCACTAGTCAAGGACTTTTCATCTTCTCATACGCCCTGCCAGTGAGGAGGCTGGGGGTGCACAAGAAGCTGGGAGGGGGCACAGCCAGGGCAGCTGACCCAAACTAGCCGAAGGGATATTTCATACCATACGATGT